>NC_081186.1:65946081-66246081 GCF_029867415.1 Vicia villosa | reverse complement strand
TGGAGAGGTTCTGAGTTAGGGTAAAGTTGAATGTTAGGATGGTTTTGGTTTGAAAGGTGATTGAAGATTAGAGCGACTTTTTTGTTAGGTTTTAATGGCAGCTGAATGAGGTTTGAGGTTGCTTTTGGACAGAGTTTTGTTAAGCTAATTGTTCGTTTTTTCTCCCCCTTTGCTTGTGCTGTGAGTGAGTCTTTATAGATGGAATTGTGGTGTTTTTGGGGGGAAATTTGAGAGGATTTGAACAATTTTGTGAACTGAGTTTGATCCTTTTTTCATTGCAGTTTTGCTATGAACAAAATGGTGCAAGTCTTGGACTGTGTATGCAGCAAAATGCAGAGTATTTGGACAACTTTTGGAAGCTGATCATGTGCTTTCTTCTGCAGGTTTTCTTATGGCTATTTTAGTGAAAGTCTTGGACAGATTATGGACTGGTTATAGCAGCAAAGAGCACAGGGTATTTGGACTGTTATGTTTGGCATGGCTCTGGACAGCAGGATGCTGCAGCAGCGTGAGATAGAGAAAGATGAAAGAGGACCCTTTTATTTTTGTTTGACTATTTTTGTTTTGATGTAATACCAAAAAGAGAGAAAAATGGGCTTATAACAAAAGAATAAATGGGCCTAAATTATATAAAAAAAAAATTTAAACCTCTATGTTTTTTTTTTTGATATTTTTGACTCATAGAAATTAAAATAAATCTCAACTAAAAAAATAAAATTAAAACCCACTCTAATGAAAAATAAAATAAACTAAAGTTATCAAAACTATATTTTTTTTATACAAATGAAATCAAACAAAAAATTAAAACATGCAAAAATGCGAATGAAGGCTATTTTTGTTGACTTTAATAAAAAGTCAAATTTTTCGGGATATGTGAAAATGCGATGATTGAACGACGAATGCACATGAAATATGAGCGCGACATGACAACATGAATGAAATACGTGGGTCAAAAATTGGGGTGCGACAGACTAAAGATCACACATCAATAGCCATGGTCTTAAGCGATTTACCCTCTATTAGCCAGACCTACACCGATTCAAGCATATATACATATCATCGATATCATACAGCACGGTACAATCCATCACATGGAAATCACTTCCAAAAGTTCAATCGGAACAGACAGGAATAAAACACAATCATGCATCACATAACATATATTGGAACTATGCATTTCTTAAGCATACACATAATAATCGCATATAAGTGATCACAACATAGCATACCATATATTCCAAATGGCTACTAAAGCATAGTCTCCATTCATAATAAGGTAGCTTATTGGATTACCTTTCCAACGCCTCTGACCGAGCTCCGTTTCGAGTTACCGATCTCAAGTTATGCAAATTTCCGTGTTACTACAATTTGCTGTCAGGAGGAGTTTGCTACAGCAAAGCCAAACAGAAGCAAAACTCTCTTCAGCATAGGCAAGTTCGCTATAGAGAACTGCCAGCGAAGCCCCGATTCTCTAAAGCGAACAGAAGTGAGCTCCAGCGAATAAATCAAAATTAACTCCAAAACCTTAGCTACTAGTTCGCGACGCGAACCAAAGTTCGCTACAGCGAACTCTGCTGCACCCAGAAAAATTCAGAAATGTATTTGGGATCTCCAAGCCCCAAGTTTTACATGCATCCATTCTTGATCAATTAACAAGGTATAGTAATCACATATATACCAACTACTACTAAAATAAAGGGTTAAACATGCATTAGCAAGGATTATTGAAGCAATCACTCTCAAAACCCTTAACCCTAAAACCATGTTAATCCATAAAATACCCCAAAGTCTCTATCTATGAGATTCACCTTGCTTAAATGGAGGGTAGGCTGGGGTTTATGCTGCCATTGGACTCCCATCTTGGTGAAAACTTCACCCCATTTTCATCAACCCGTGTCCTCCCTTCAACCAAATCCAGCAAGAATCATCCATCTTCAAACCCGCTTATCTCCCTCAATATGAACTTCCCTGGCACAAGTTAATATATCTAATCGAAAAAAAATTTGTGTAGAATCCAAAACTTTAAGAATTACCTGAATCGGAGTTACGAGCAGAAAGTTATAGCATGTTTAGTAGATGCTGCACCTTGAATACGGAAATGGAGACATGGACTATGTTTTCTTCTTTCTTTCTTTGTTCTAATCTCTACTTCACTCATAAAAATATGACTCATAAGCCAAAACAAATTCTTAAGTTCATGCAATAGAGTTAAATTCCTCTTGTGTCCTCCAACTAAGTGATAATTACAATCTTGCCACTTAGTTCAAATCCAACTAATCCTTTGGATTTCTCTACTAATCCCTTATACTCATTCTTACTTTCTTAGTATATGGTTATACATGCTACTTTTTTAATTGCAATAATACCAATGTGTCATCTAATTACCATTTAACCGGTTAAATGATAATTACCGGTGTCAGAGAATCAGGATATTATAGTATATTATTGGAACATATATGATATATATATAAAAAACTTTTAGTCCTTAATATACACACTCAATTTAACGGAGATGCCACAATTCTTTAAAATGCTTTGAAATAACCGACATGGTTTTTCCTCCTTGCTCTTCTATTTTTGCAATTTCGATAAATTTAAAACACCATCTTCTATTTCTTTTAAAATATATCCCTAAATTTCTCCGAAGAACTCGTTTGACTATTTTTTTTGAGTGCCCATAATCGTCTTTCCATCAAAGATCTAATTTCTCAATTTTCTATTTCAAGCTCACTCTCCAAAGAGGACTTTCATAAATCACACAAACCTCAAAAGTGGGCTTTCAAAAATCCCACCAACCACAACTACTCTCTAAGAAATTCCAATCTAAGAAATTGCCAAAATCAGAACAACTTCTTATAAGGATTCAAACTCAGGATCTTTAAAGGATATCTATGTGTCTTTAACATTACGTCAATATACATTCATGACAAATAATTTTCATGATTTCTACTAATATTAATAAATTTTATTTATAAATTTTTACCTATGAGGTCTCAAATCCAAATCCCTTCAGGTTAAATGATTTTCACTTTACAACTAGACAAATCAATTTCTATTGTTAATAGAGTGACTATCATTTACAACTAGAAAAATTAATTTCTATTGTTAGTAAAGTGACTATTATTTACAACAAGACATATAAATTTCTATTTTGAATAAAGTGATTATCATTTACAACTAGACAAATTAATTTATATTGTTAATAAAAAGACTATCATTTACAACTAGACAGATCAATTTTTATTGTTAATAAAGTGATTATCATTTAAAAGTAGACAAATCAATTTCTACAATTAGTAAAGTGACTATCAATAACAACTAGACACACCAATTTCTTCGGTTAGTAAAGTGATTATCAATAACAAAATAGACAAATTGGTCTTTATTGTTAGTAAAGTGACTATCATTTGTAAATAGACAAATCAATTTCTATTGTAGTAAATTTACACTCATTTAATCTGAAGGGACTTAGGTTCGAGACCCTATTGATACAAATTTTGTTTTTTTTTTTGTTTTAAATTTAGAATTGTGTAAGATTACTAGAAATTATGTGAATTACTTATCATGAATGTACATTGGTCTAGTGATAAAGATGTAAGATTTGGTTTGAAGGTTATATGGTCTGATTAATTTTTATAAAAGATTAAATTGAGCCTATTTTATTGTGAAAGACTAATATAAGCTGTGTAATTTTTGTGAGGGACCAAAATGGATCTTCATTCTTAATGCAATCATTTGATCCTCTTAAAATTTGTTAGCTCCAAAAACATGGAATTTTATACAATAAGGTATTTGGTTTAATGCATCACATATGTTGGATGTGTTCTTTTAACTTTATATGGTATGCATGTGTTTTTTTGTGTGTGTAAGATTTAGATACATTCTAATTCAAATGTTCACTGCTTAGATCCCTTAACCGGACCAAGCCATGTGTGATTACTATAGGCCCATATTTTGACCGTTTAAATATTTGATTTATTCGGGTTTGGTTTTTTTGGTATGGTTTTTTTCGGTTATGTATTTAACTGGGCCATAACGAATTTAAGGCATTTAAGTGGGCCATAATGAATTTAAGGTCTAAATTTAAAAACAATCCAATTTATATTCTAATTTTAATTTTTTCCCGGCTGAATCCATCCATCTATCTATTTAATATAAATTTAAAGTTAACATAATGACAAGCCTAAACAAAAAACTTTAGCCTTTATTTATGTGTCATTCTCACATAACCTTATGCTTATGTGTGATTCTCACAAAATTCTCATTTTAATTCTCATTGTATAACTTTATTTTGTAACTTCTGAGGCTAAATTACAGTTTTGGTCCCTCTTATTGTAATCACTTCCCAAAATCAGTCCCCTATTTTATTTTTAAACAGTTTTGGTCCCTATTTTTATTTTTAATTAAAAAAATATAATCTAGCACAAGAAAAAAATGATGTGTCATTGTCATTTGGATATTCAATTTTCCACGTAATTTAAAATTATTTATTAAATTTAAAATTAATAAAAAAAATATGAAAAAAATAATTAAGAAAAATTGAAAAATATTTTATAGTTATCACCATCTTCTTCCTCTAACACACATCGCCATCGTCACTTTCAAATTTAACATCATCTTTCGGAAAAGTTTTTTTTTTAATTTACCATCAATTTCAGATTTCTAAATAAGAACTAAAATAAATAGAGATCTTTTTATAAATCCCTAATTCCTAATTAAAAATTCAGATCTATTTATTCCTTCAAGCATTGATAGTTGATATTCTTCTTCATTTTATCTATTAAGTCATTATTCATCTTCCATCTTTATTATTTTCTTTTACAAATCATCATCTTCCATCTTTATTATTCATCTTCCATACTGGATTTGGGTCGTCCAAGTCAGAAGTCAGTGGCTTGTATTGTTCGTTCTTTCTTCAAGCAAATACCAGATCTGATATGTTTGACAACTGTTACTTGCAAACTTTGATTAATTATTGATTTTGTTCTGTGTGCAGTTTATGTTTCTGCTAAACAAAATATTTTTTTGGAGAAAGCCATGGAAGCGACGAAGATGGAAGTGACAAAGAAATTGACGAAGAGAGTAAAATAACCCAACAATCAGAAAAAGAATCAGAGCAACAAGTTGAATTTTAATTGTTGAACCCTTAGCTGAAGCCAACGAGAAAAAGACATCAACAAAGGTAGCGGAAAAGACCAACAGCAACGTTGTTATAGATCTGGAAAAAAAATAGAATGCCTTTTTGAAATTGAAAAAGATATTGCAAAATTAGTGTTGCTGATATGCATCAGGAAGTGATGAGACGAAGAATAGAACAATTGTCTTGAATGTTTAATGGATTCATCTTAATCAGTATTTACTAAAAAGTTGCTAGCCTATTAAATAAATAAATTAGACTATAAATTTAAGAAAATGGTTAATGATAATTGTGTGATTATTCCCAATTCAGAATGTTTTATATTTTTAGTTTATAAATTTTTTTTACATATTTACTTTTTGATTAATTTTAAATTTAATAAATAATTTTAAATTATGTGGAAAATTGAATAACCAAATTACAATGACACATCAGCTTTCTTATGCCAAATCATCATTTTTTTAAAAAATTAAAAATAGAAAGGGGATCAAAATTGTTTAAAAATAAAATAGGGGGACTGATATCGTGAGTTGATTAAAATAGGGGGACTAAAACTGTAATTTAGCCAAAAATATAATAGTAATTGATCGTACCTGATCAGAAGAATCGTCGTAGGCTGCTCGGACTGGATCTTCTAGGAAGGAGGAGGGGGTGTACCTGCAAGGTACTCCGATGCCAAAGTGAGAAGACGAGCAAAGGAGTGCAAGTACTAGATAAAGGTTAGAAAGAAGTGAATACCTGACCCTCTAATCAAAGAGGGTATATATAGCCCCCAGCGCTGGGCCATGATCTCGCTATTGGAGGTGCGTGTATGCCCTCTGTCCTAGTTAACCGCTCCGAAGTTCAAGGGAGACGCGGTCTCTTAGGAGCCACGTGGGATCCGAGTTGTTCGGAGGGTTGAATACGAAGGAGCCCTGTGCGGAGCAGGGTCCTCGGCAACGAAGGTGTTCGTGGGAATGTTAGTGCCGAGCATGTCGGGTGCCATATGCTCCGGGGATACGGGGCAGCCGAGCACGTCTAAGGTGGGCATCCTAGGTGCGGAGGAGGGTCATGGAGGAACGTGGGCCTCTGAGGTTTACTGGGCCGAAAACTATATTGGGCCTAACCTTGGCCCAGTCCAGAACAGTAATGAATTAAAATTAATTAATAACTTGAAACCTCCTGAATAAATACGAAAAAAATAAATAATAAAGATTGAGAAAGGTCAAATAATTAAAGTAGATATAATATAATAATAATAATAATAAAATTTTAACTAAAAAAATCTACTATACAAACAATTAATAAAAGATTGACCAAACTGACTATTATGCCCTTAGTTAAAAATTTCTTTACAAATAAAAAAGGGCAATTCGGTAACTAACAAAATCACATCACTTTTTCAACCTTTCATAACCAAGCGCCAATTGTCGGCTTCTCATTGGTCCAACTTTTTAACTTTTCAATAACCAACTTTTTCTCCCCAACACACTTCTTCTCTCTCTCTTACTTAAATTTTCAAATTTCTTTCGCATTTCATTTTCCCACACTTTCTTACTTTCATTTTAATTTTTTTTTCATTTAATCACAAAAATTATTAATAATCTATTTTTTTTTAACTTTAATAAAATTAAATATTTATTTATCTCACGGGTCACTATCAATACAATATTTAATTTATTTTAATCGATCATTACACACTTTCTCTTTCTTAATTAAAATTTCAAATTTCTCTCAAATTTTCTTCCCACACTTTCTTACTTTCATTTTAATTTTTTTCTCTATTTATGTATCAACTCTAAAAAATAATTTATTTTTTAATTTTAATAAAATTAAAAATATTGTAATATCACGGGTCACTATCAACATAATACTTATTTTATTTTAATCAATCATTGTTTTTATTAGAGAAATAATATCCTTATTTTAATCTAATACCTATTTAATTATTTAATATAATTAAATTTATATAATATTTTTTATTTGTAATTAAATCATTTACTAAAAATCTACTATACAAACAATTAATAAAAGATTGACCAAACTGACTATTATGCCCTTAGTTAAAAATTTCTTTACAAATAAAAAAGGGCAATTCGGTAACTAACAAAATCACATATCACTTTTTCAACCTTTCATAACCAAGCGCCAATTGTCGGCCTCTCATTGGTCCAACTTTTTAACTTTTCAATAACCAATTTTTTCTCCCCAACACACTTCTTCTCTCTCTTACTTAAATTTTCAAATTTCTTTCACATTTCATTTTCCCACACTTTCTTACTTTCATTTTAATTTTTTTTCATTTAATCACAAAAATTATTAATAATCTATTTTTTTTAACTTTAATAAAATTAAATATTTATTTATCTCACGGGTCACTATCAATACAATATTTAATTTATTTTAATTGATCATTACACACTTTCTCTTTCTTAATTAAAATTTCAAATTTCTCTCAAATTTTCTTCCCACACTTTCTTACTTTCATTTTAATTTTTTTCTCTATTTATGTATCAACTCTAAAAAATAATTTATTTTTTAATTTTAATAAAATTAAAAATATTGTAATATCACGGGTCACTATCAACATAATACTTATTTTATTTTAATCAATCATTGTTTTTATTAGAAAGATAATATCCTTATTTTAATCTAATACCTATTTAATTATTTAATATAATTAAATTTATAATATTTTTCATTTGTAATTAAATCATTTACTAAAAATTTATATGTATCTAATTAATTTCATACAATATTAAATAAATTTACCCGTGCGGAAAGCACGGGTATCTTACTAGTATTCTTATAAAAGAAATTCTTCCAAATTACATAAATATTTTTTATTATTTTTTAGGTATATATTATAAAAGTTTATTCTATTAATGTTAATCATATATTAATATAACAAATAAATATTTGAACTACATTTTTTTCTATTTTGTAACTCTTATTATATAGTAATAATGAATATAATAATTATTTGAATTTATTTTGTAAATCCTAATATATAGTAATGATGAGTAAAATAGTAATGAATTGAAATAAATTAATAACTTGTAACCTCCTAAAAAAATATGAAAAATTGAAAACTAAAGATAAAGTAAATATAACATTGTAATATTAATAAAATTTTATGTAAATAATATTTTTTCCTATAAATTATATTCTTTTAAAATACATAAATATTTTTTAATATAGAATTCATACAAGACTAAATTAATAAAAATATTTTTTATAGTTTATAATAGTAATAATGAATTGAATAGCTCTGAACTGAAGTTCATGAAAAACTTAAATCCCTGGCATATATGAAGAAAAAAAATGAATAATAAAGATAGTGAAAGGTTAAAAATTTCGAGTAAATATAATATCATAATAATTTGCCTTTCTATTTAAAAAATTAGAACATAATATAATAATAATTTAAAAATGTCAAAATTTAATTAGTTATTAATTTATACTTTTAATTATTGTTCTACGCATAATCACATCACACACACATATATTGTTGGTGATTTTAGTATCATCAATGTATTTTGGTAATAATGTGATTTATTGTAGGCCGATGCAATTATGTGTTAAGCTTGAAACGAGTTAGGGTAGTGCGGAGTGCATGCTCGTCGAGCCAAACGTGTAATTGAATACGAATACTTGAAATAGGGTTTCAAGGGGCGAAGCCCCTGGCAGGGTGCGGGGCAGCGCCCCATCGGGGTCCAAAGGACAGAGCCCTTGGTGGGGTGCGAGGCAGCGTCCCGTCGGGGTCCAAGGAGTCATTTGGCCTCGGTTTCTGTTATTGATCTCCTATATAAGGAGTCATTTGGCCTTGGTTTTGGTTACACGAAAAACAATAGTTTCTCTCTACATTCGTGATCAGTTTTCTTTTGACAGAAATAGATTGTTCTTCGAGAATTATCCCCACAAAGATTTCGTGAACCCAGACAAGAATAGAGTCGAACTACTTTGTTCGAAAAGTGTACGAACACGATTCTTCGAAGTTATCCAGGATTATCATACCCGAATCTATATATATATATATATATATATATATATATATATATATATATATGAGGAGGGATATTCTTACTCCAAGAGTAAGTTATCAAGACTTACTCCTCATCATGATTATTGATTCTTCTCAACCTAATGGTTAAAATTAATGAGTATTATTTTTCTCTCTCCACATTTAATTACTTATTAATTTTAACCATTAAATTGAAAAGAATCAATGGTCATGATGTGGAGTAAGTCTTGATAACTTACTCTTGGAGTAAGAATATCCCTCATCTCTCTCTCTCTCTCTCTCTCTCTCTCTCTCTCTCTCTCTCTCTCTCTCTCTCTCTCTCTCTCTCTCTCTCTCTCTCTCTCTCTCTCTCTCTCTCTCTCTCTCTATATATATATATATATATATATATATATATATATATATATATAATACTAATTTATTATCATTTCATTTATATTTTTATATTTTTAGTAATAATAATGATTAAAATAGAAACAAATTGAAATTAATAATTAAACTAAAGTTCATGGGAAATGAATAGTAAAAGATAGTTAAAAGTTAAAAATATTAGAGGAGATAAAATATCATAAAAATAATAAGTCAAAAATATAATTGATAAAATAAATATATATTAATATACCAAATAAATATTTGAACGGTTTTTTATTTTATTTTGTAACTCCTATTATTTAATTATGGAAATTCACTCATTTATTATATTGATTCAAATTTTAATCACTAATTTGATTGATTATTATTTTTGTTATTTTGTAACTCCTATATATGATATTGAATTATCATTGTTTCATTCAAACAAATCATTGGTGCTCTGGTGGTACCCTTTACATTTTTTATAATTGTTTTTTATTTAACTTTACAAATGTCTTGCGATTTAATTTTGTGGCATGTAATAGAAACTCAAGTTATTCAGTTACAACGTTCGTTAGTCTCTTATCTAACTATTTTTATAATCTTTTATTAGTTGATGATTTTATTTCATGTGAATCATAAGAAGATGATGATAAAATTGTAGTACGTTATTGTTGTTTGAAAATCTAATATTCATTTAGGTAAGTAGATGTCTCCTATCTAATTATTTTTGTTATGTGTATGAAAATAAGAGGATAAAGAAAACTCATATTATTTTTACTTTTGCATTCTTGCTGCTTAAAAATCATGAGAAAATTGTAGCTCATGTAAGTATAATTTTAACAATAATCTTTGAGAGAAATGTGTATTTGATTTAAATTTTTTATTTAATTATTTGAGATCTTTCATAAACAAAAATAGTAGTTCCATATGAATCTACGTTTTAAGTTTTATGTGAACTCCCTCTATTATTCACTTGGAGATCATCCATAATATCAAAGATTATTTAAAAACACTAAAGTTATCTATATCCTCTGTGAATAAAAATTAAATTGCAAATTTCATGACAAAGCTCGCATCCACTAACAACAATCTTTTAATTCACAACTCCCTTCTATTGGGAAGAAACTTATTTTTATGTTTATAGTTTTTTATCTCTTTTTTTAAGCATCGTAACCAATAAAATAATTAATTTTTGTTACACATTATTTTAATAATATTTTCGTTTTATATGAATAATAGATATGATTTCTATTTTATTTTATACATCAATTAAATCCTATAAATTATATCATTATTATTATTATTTTTACATTATTATTATTTTTATTTTAATTTGTATTAATATGATACTAATTATTAACTATCTTTATATATTCTTTAAAATTAAATAATTATTTAGGAAAAGTAAAATTGTAAAATAAATTTTAGTTGTAAGTTATAATTGATTTAGTTTGAAGTTACTAAACTTTGAATATTATTTAAGAGTTATGTAATGATAGAGTATTTAATTTATTATAATATTTAAATAATATGTATTATAAATAATTGATTTATTTTGTTAAATGGAAGAGAAATATGAGAACTAATCTAAATTTTTATCATAAAATTATATTTAAGAATCTAAATATCACTATTAATAAAATATTTAACATAGTTTGGCTAAATTAATAAATATTAGAATTATCAATTATAAAATTGAAAAAAATTCATTTTAATTTTCAAAATCATTTTATCGTTAATTTAATTATTTATGTAAAAATAAATAATTTATTCAGATGATTATATAAAGTTTTTCAATTCATTAATGATATTCATTGACCCATAATAAATAATAGTTTTCTATACCTCATAAAATAACCAATCCATTAATCAAGTCACAACATATTTCTTCCACAACAATAAATAAATAAAATCATGAAAATATGAATGAAGTTACTAGATTAACATAGGAACAAAGAAAAAAATCAATATGGTAAATATAATATGATTTAAAAAAATTAAATTTTTTAGAGAATATATAATTTAAAAAATTCTAATCAAACTCGTACAACGCACGAGCCATATGTCTTATCAGAGACATCTATTAGGGTTAGAAGACCTGACTGAACTGGAAACACACCTCCATTGCATGATATGCAGGAACATGTAATTTTCTTGAGATATGTGTTGGAGCAAGGGTGATAAAAAAGAAATCATCTGTAGGAAAAACCTGCAGTGGTTTTGCAACTCGTTTGAGACAAATTTTACCAACCATTTCTTGAATTTCTAATTAACAATATGGAAGAAATTTTGTAAAAAACGGCAACTTTATCTGATTTCTTGGAAAACGATTTGAATATTTTGGATTTGTCGTAATGCTCAGGAAACTAATAAACCAACGATTTATCTTTTGGGTTAAATGCATAGACAGACCTACACCCATGTATGCGTAGGCTAAGGCCGCCAGTTACATTTGTAAAACAATTAATCTATTCATATTAATATATATTAGTTTTAAACATACATTTATTCAATAATAGTTATATTTCATTTTACATGCATATAATTGATAAGAATGACTTACATTTTTGATAATATAAGATAACTGTCTATGATAGTATTTCTAATCTAAAATTAAATATGATATTTGTGTTAGAAATCGTTTTTAAAAAATTAATTAGTGAAGTTGATTTGAATAATAAATATTTAAAATATAAAATAATTTTAATTACTATAATTAATATTAAGTTTTAATAAATTAAGGTATATTAATGAAAATATATATTATTAATGATATATTTGTATTTTAATGTGACAATTACTTTGACATTAAAAATATAAATATGATCTTTTTATGACAATAACATATATATATTTCAAAATTTTATTTGTTATACTTTAATTATACAAATTTATAAATATATTTTGCCCCCACTACATAATTTTATTTGTGAGTTAGATTTATTTTTATTTTTAAAGAGATTGTGAGCTGATTTTAAAATAAATAGATAGATATTGAAATGAGAATTAATGAGCCAACATCAAGCTATTTGATATTGTGAGACTATGAATTTGTTTTTGTGAGTTAATTTTTTTTTAAAAGAATTTGTAAGATGATTTTATAATAATAGGGAATTTCTTATTCCAATCCATGCCCAAAAAAAGACATTACGCAATTTCTAAAATGCCCATCTACAACATAAAGTATATTTCTGGTGCACACATGTTTTTGTTAAAATTGAGGGAAAATCGGAAGTTTGTTTGCAGTTTTACACTAGCAACATATTTTCGATTTTAACGTTACCAGCAGCAGAAACAATTTAGGTAGAGAAATGTCAATTTTTCCTCATTGTTTCGCATTAAATACAAAATCCTGTACAATTCATACATCCAAGACAATTGGAAGAAAGACATAAAAAAACTATAACCAACATAGAAAAACATCATCAAATACTACTGGGTATGGAGGATAATAATTCGGTCTGTCACCCTCAAGTGTGATCGTTGTCTCACCATATGGTAGATGAAACGACGCCGTCTCACGGTGCCACCTCTCAACGAAAGCGTTATTCATACCCTAATTGACCACGTTGTATCCATACTGGGCCAAATCTTTCAACCTTGTAAGCTGTAAAAGCTCATCAAATCATGGCTCAATAGAGGGTACGATTCTACTAATCTTCCGTCCATGGTTAATGACCTTGAGCGTATCACGCTCCTGCATAAACATTTAAATGGATTTAATAAATAAATCAAAAATTCAAAACTCATAATTCAAAATGTAATAGAAATCAAAATTCCAAATTCATGCATGTATGTCTCAGATATGTCTAGCAACATGGTTAGGGTAAAAAAGAAGAAGGGATAAATCATACAGTCCTCCTCCAAAAGCCTGAGGTGTCGCAGGTGCAGATTGTATAGGTGCATGCTCAAGTATATGGGATTACTGAGGAGACGCCTCAAGTGTCTTCTGGGGCTCTGATGGAGGTTGTGACGAGGCCTCTGATGTCGCCTGAGCATTAGACGCCTCTCCCACCTCAAATGCACTCTGTGCAAGCGTGCGTCTACGGGAGGACGGGGGCGGAGATAGATGAATTGGAGAATCCCGCCTGATACGGAAGGATAAAGTAGTAGGAGTAGAAGCAGCAACACCAGAGGTTAAAGTTGTAGGAGGTGCATCCGGTACAGCCTGTCTAGAGATAGGAGGAGGGTGGGTTGCCTGAATCTTTTCTCTTTGCACATAAGTGTGACATCCTGATTTTACTAGCTATTTTATTTATTTTATTTGGTGTTTTATTAATTATTGATTTATTTAATTATCATGTGGTATAATAATTATTTAATTATTGAATCATGTGTGTATTTGTGCTAATTTAGTTATTTGAGAAATATAACTAGTTGGGCCTAAATAGTGGTTTTGGTGGGTTAAGTCCAAAATAACATAACACTAAGTTAGGGTTTTAGTGTAGTAAGAGTATCATATTATTTTGGAGAGAAAGAAGATAAGAAAGGAAGAGAAGGGAAAAAAAGGAAGTTTGGTACTAGAAGAAGAAGGAGATTCTTCAAGATAAGGGTTTGACTTCCCATTGCTATGATTCTATGCAATGAATATGATACATGTTTAGAATTGGGTGTTTCGACTTATGGGGTTTTAGATAGTTAGAGTTTTAACATAAAGCTTGGATTTGATGATTAAATAGGTGAAATCACGTGTTAATTTTAATGCCCATAGTGATCAATACATTAGGTTGTTGTATAATGAAATCTGGTGTTAATTTGATGTATTTAGAACCCATAAGATGTGAAAATCGAATTGGGATAGTGTTGGAGGTGCTGAAAAATGCACTGATTTTTCTAGTTCTGGTGCGAGCCGTCGAGCGAGCATTTTGCTTTATCGGGTGAGTGTTCGCTTGTGAGTCTTCGGAGGGCGAGAGGAGATTTTTGGTGACCATGTTTCTATAATAGAGCGCCGAGCGAGCCATTTCCTTTGTCGGGCGAGTATGCCCTGTTTTGCAAAAAATTCTAAAATTCATAACTTTTGATCCATAACTCTGTTTTACGTGTCGTTCGAAGCATTAGGAAGCTAATGTAATTATCTTTGTGATAGAACTAGAATCGTTAGCACTCAATGACTTAGTTATGATGTTGTTGTGTGAATAATATGTAATTATGTGTATGTGCGTGTATGGCTTGATGAGTTGTGAATAATATGATGTTGGTATGTTGTATTGTATATGATCCATGATGCGTGCAATGAATATATTATATTTGGATACTCCTTGTTAAGAATGATTATTTGATGCATGTTGTGCAACTTTTGGTGAATAATTCATATAAATTGGATTATTATGGTATGTGTATATTATTAAGATTCAGAGATGGTCTTAATTTGCATATGTTGTTGTTTAGTTGCACATGCATCATTTGTGTCAAGAGGAAATTAGTTCTTTTTATCGAGGAGACTAGTGACTTATCCCAAGCTCAGAGAGGGGGCTTGAAAGCTTAGAGAACATGCTTTTGCAGGTTACCTGTTTGGGAGATGGACCCGGTATGTCCGGAAAGGATAACAGAGTTGGTACCACTTGCAAGAGTTGCATTATGTTGATGTTGCGTCACATACATATGACTGTGTGGATGTTATTTGATGATGTGATTTGTGAATGATTGTGTGGATGCTATGTTGAGCTTGGTTTCATATTTGACTATTTAAAATAGACTTGAGAAATGTTATTTACATGATTATGCAAAGTGTGATGAATTTTTATATATGTATGCTATTCATTGCTTATTTTCAAATATTTTTATGATGATGTGAATTCTCACCCTTCTTTTGGAATGATATTCTATGCAACATCGCTCAGGTACCGAAGATAGTGGTGCTTCGGAGGAGGCTTAGCTTGGAGGTTTAGATATCTTGTAGTGTGTCTTGACTAGGTAGCCATATTGTGCACTGGTCAATGTAACACTTGGGATTTTGGATTTATTATCTTTGAATTGTTGTTATGAGATTTTTTTACTCATATGTATTTCCTATTTGGATATGTTACATTTTGATGTGTGGCCTTGAGCCAAGATATTGTAATATGGTAGATTATGTATGGATGAATAATTAGAGTATCACATTGTCTTATACCAGCATGTTATTCCAATTGCTATGCAAGGTCCTTGGCACGTGAAAAGTAAAAAGAAAGGCTAAGCTACACTACATTCACACCCACCATACACAACCATGCACACCATGAGCTCACTAATATAAGTTGGAACCCTCACAAATTCAGGGTCAGACACTCATTTTTTTTCTCCCATTTTCCCTCGTGTTCATCTTCTTCTCAATCACTCTTCTCTCTTCAACTTTCCCTTTCCACAAAGTTTGTTACAAGTTGTAACAAACTCTAACAACCCTAACTCCATAACCTTCTTCTTCAAACTTCAAGTATTCTCCATCAATCCTCCAATCTTCACCCTCCTCTAATCACCATCACCATGGATTCTGCAAGCTGATTCCTCTTCAATCACCATCACCTTCAAGTGTGATTAGAGACCATTACCAGCCATCACCATCGACAATCATCATCATCATCATTTCTTATTGGAGCTTCAAGATACTGAGTGCTTCTGAGTTTATTTCTCAGAAGCTGAAGGTTTTTTTATCATCATTTCGCCGAGAATAGACAAGCCGCATAGCCAGCATCATCGAGAACCAAGGAGGAACACAGCTTAGTATAATTTTCTCTCACCAACTCAAGAACTTGTTTCAGGTAAGCTTCCGAGTCCCTTCGCATGCAGTAGAATGTTAAGAACTATGAGATTCAATCGTCGAGGAGTTGGATTCAGCATTACTGTGTATTCCGAGTGTATATGCATATGTATAATTTTAATCTTTGATTTTTGGTGTTCTGATGTCGTATTTGAATTCCACCCGTGTAGAGAAGTGGATTGACATGCTTGCTGTTAATTTCGATGAGTCTTGCGTAAACTAGGGCTTTAAGTTTGTGTTCATTTCGCATGATAGAGAGAGAATTAGATGAAACAAAGCTTAGATTCATAATCTACGGCGAATTCTGAGTGAAATAGTGGTAACCCCTTAAATTTCTGGAAATTTTGCATGGCGCCGGTAGGGTTGCCGGAGAAGATGACCGGAGGTCATTTTCGGCCGCTAGTCTTGTTCCTGTTTGTTTTCTTTCCGTTTGGCTTATGTGGCGCACTCTAATTGGTTTCCTCACCCAACTTTTGGGTTTTTGTCTCTTTCCATATGATTGCCGTGAGACGTGTCCGGTCATGATTTGCGGAAGCTTTATTTTTGTATTATTACACTTAAGTGAGCCCTGGACCTATTGATGAATGTTATGTGGTTGTCTCCTATGTCACGTTTTAACACATTAAGAATCATATAGTAAAAGTAAAATAAAGCTGAAAAGAGTAAAACTGGGCTATGCATGGACTCGGCCTTGGGCGCTTTTGGATCATAATCCTCCTTTGCTGATGCACACGCATCTCATTGAACCTTGGCTCAACGCTACTGTTCTCTGCACCCTTTGTTTCTGGCCCAGTTTGCTTGTAACAAAGAATTTAGTTCATCCCTTTAATTACTTCTACACCCCTGTTTGGTTTTAATTTCTTTTTAATAAAAAATGTCTCTTTTCTATTTTTTTTCCTATAATTCGATTTCCATGTAATAAAAATGTGATAAAAATATTTTATTGACCACTTAGAATTTTAGAAATTCATAGTTTTTCTAGGTTTTATTTTTTGTTTGCTTTTTTCCTCTTAATTGTTGATTGGTTAACAAATAATAAAAAATACTTGTTTTTTTGTTTAATTCATGAAAAATAGTTTTAGATCTGAATAAAAATACCGTTGTACTTGTGAACATTTTCTTTTTAGTTTAGATTTTAATTCTCTCATTTTGTGAATATATTTTGTTTTGCAAATACCAAAAACGCCCCTAGTTGTTAAAGTTGACTTTAGTCAACTTAAATAACTTTATCCCTTTCTTTCACTTAGTTAATTTTCCCTTATATCTTAGCTTAGTCTTAATTAGGATTTAGACTTGCAATAATCATTAGATTAGACTTAATTAGGTTAGTCTTCCCCTTTTCATTTCTTTTTCTTTTTTCAACATTAAAAAACCTAATAAATACCGACGAAGATCATGCTACTACTTTTTCATAGTAGGAAATAAATGATTGGGGCGTAGGCCCCGGTGTATTTCTTTTCTACTTGGTGGGAGAGAAATGATTGAGGCGTAGGCCTTGGTGTATTTCTTAACCGCTATTTAGAGAAACGATTGAGGTGTAGGCCTTGGTGTATTTCTCTAAATACTTAAACTCTTTTTGGGTATGATCTAAGTCACAAATAAATTCCCCTTAAAAAATACACAACAAAAATACTCAAAATACTTAATAAAGGTTCAAAATTAAAACAAAGTAAGGAAGTGGTGCGAAACCTTGTAATGTGTTTTGTCATCATGGAATTACAATAAAATACACAAACCCAAGTTCATTCTGCTGCTAAGCACAAGTTAAGTCCTTTCCATAATTAGGCATATAAGTATCCAAAGATCGAGCATCATGGATTGTGACCTTAACCTTTGTTCAACTAAAAAACAACAAAGAAAATGAAAATTTTTGAGCCGAACTATGGTAGCTTGGATTCCTGGTAAGGGATACGTAGGCATTGGGTCGTGAGGCCTAAGCGAGCACACTTGTAAATAATTCCTTCTTTTCCCCTTATTTCTATTGCATTCATTCGCATTTAGGTTTAGACATAGATACACCCTTTAGATAGAAACAAACATAGGTGGATACCATCGAGTACGATGGGCGTGAGGGGTGCTAACACCTTCCCCTTGCGTAACCAACTCCCGTACCCTGTTCTCTGGTTGAAAGACCTTGTTCTTATTCTGAATTAGGTCTCCTGATATTCCTTTCCCTCGATGGGATAAATATATTAGTGGCGACTCTGATCCATTTTTCGCGGGTAGCGACAGCAGGCAACATTGAAGGGACGAGATCTTTTTATGAGGATTCTATTCGTAGGC
Organism: Vicia villosa; assembly: GCF_029867415.1. NCBI lineage: Eukaryota > Viridiplantae > Streptophyta > Magnoliopsida > Fabales > Fabaceae > Vicia > Vicia villosa. Next base: position 66,227,568 of record NC_081186.1, on the reverse strand, counting down.
AGTAGGCTAAGGTATCCCTACATCCGAGGGACTTGACTATTTAATCGAAGGCAGCATAAGAGGAATTACCCTAAAGGTGTGTGGGTGCAACAATCACGTGATTATATTCAAATATTTATCTTGTATTAGGCAAACTAAATTCATTAAACCGTTGCCACTCCCTACTTTACTAACCACACAGTTAATACAAGCAAAATTAAATGCAGTTATAGTGTGCGGAAAATAAACCTACGCTATTACAAGGCTTTGGGGCAGTTACATAATAGTAGAAGAAACGAGCGCGAAAATTAAAACCTACAACTATTACAAGAAAACTTTTTGCGACCTATACATATTTTCTAGAATTGAAATGACTGAAAATAAATAAATTAAAGGCATGCGACAATCACAAGATAGGAGATGAGAAGATTGTAAATAAAAATATAGTTTAGGAAAAAAATCAGGGTTAATGTGAAAACCAAAAAAAACTAATGGTTATAATAAGCCTTATGGCTAAAAATCCTAAAGACAACATTCACCTAAGGGAGAAACCTACAGTTAATGAGCAACACCTACCTAATGGGTTAAAAAATCTAGTGAGAAAAAAACCTAGACGAAGGTTAATGTGCAACACCTACTTAACATAGACATGAATTAAATTTTAAAGTAAATCTAAACCCTAATTTAATTAAACCTGAATTGATTTTTTAAATTAAAACTAAATTTATTAATATAAATTAATTATTATATTTTAAAAACTAAATAAATTAATACCCTAGAAAACAATTTTTATTACATATAGCCTAATCCTAATTTTAGTATTAATTAGCAAAGAAAATTAATTAAAAAAACAAACTAAGAAAAAACCTAAAAGAAAAGTATATAGAAAAATTTAGAAACAAAAACCAGGTGCGATTCAGTTGGTGAAGCCTTGAGGTTGCATAATGGGGAAGCGCTTCCAGGGCCACACGAGGGGGTATGCGCTTGATCTGATGGTGGATGAATGAGGGTACATGCTGCTCCATCATAAGATAAGTGCGCTGGATCTACAGAAATAACATAGTAAAATAATTGAACAAAACATTAGCAAGGGACAAGAGTCGAACCCCTGCTTTTGCCGATCCACCTTAGACGCTCTGCCTTACCACTATGTCATTCTTTTTTCGCTGATAATATGGAAAACCATTAACAATATATTAAAAACAAACTTTTAGAAAAGAAATTTAAATAGAACGCGCGCCAGACTTCATCTTCTTCAATTCGTGACCCAGCTATTTTTTAGCTACGAACCACCTACGCATTTGTTACGATTTCCACTGTAGCTAGACCTGCAAGCTTTAAATTCACCATGTAAATCAAATAAATAAAAAATAAGAACCCGAATCAAACAAATATAATCTCATGAACATGAAAACACGGTCAATTTGGATTAATAGGTTCTCTAACCGCGTGGCCCCAAATTGGAGCTCATGAACCCTAGCTATGGTAGATTCATCAATCTGCAACGAAACTCAAATCAAATAGCACACATAGTTTGCAAACAAGGTTCTAAACATAACCAAACATTCAAAACTAATTCATGATGCATATATGAATGAATTTAGATTTGAAACTTTTGAAGCAAACCGTGACTTATAGGACGAGCTTCAGCGTGTCTTGGTCGAAGATGAAGGTTTGGTTACGCTCTGAAAACACCAGAGAATTAATTTGGATGCTTGGCTTGGCCTGAATTAAACTATGTCTGGGTCTCACTCCTCTTTCCAATCCATAATTTTTTAAGCTTAGGAGTAGGATTCTTCTTCCCAATTTTTGTCCCCCCTGCATCTGGGATTGCTCTGTGTTAGAACATGAAATGTTCTGATCAATATTTCTAGTTTTGATGATAACTTAGTGATTATAGCTTATTAAGAAGCATATTAATTGTAATTGTTTACTATTTTTGTAAAAGAGAATTCCTATAGTGATCAAGTTGTGACCTGTATACTCTAGAAGACTTAGAAGTTGTCTAAGTGGAATACCATTGTAATCAAGGTTGATTAGTGGATTAAATCCTCAGTTGAGGTAAATCACTCTGTAAGGGGTGGACTGGAGGTAGTTTGATTAACAACGAACCAGGATAAAAATAACTGTGTAATTATTTTTATATGCCATTTTTAGAAATAACCCTTATTCAATCCCCCCCTTTCTAAGTGTTTTTCACTCCTTCAAATGGTATCAGAGCGCCGGTTCTAGGTGCAAACACTTAACCGTGTTAGAGAAAAGACTCAGGAATAAAAACACGCTATGGCAACTCCTACTCCACCACCAACTAATACTGAACAAAGCAACAATGGTAACTCTATATTTAATAGATTCAATAGATGACCAGTCTTTGATGGTGAGAACTTTGAATATTGGAAAGATAGGCTTGAAAGCTACTTTCTATGGGATTTAGTGTTGGATGGTTACACACATCCGATAACTACTCGTGGAGTCAATATTACTAGACAGGCTATGAGTGATGAGCAAAAGAAAGAGTTCAAAAATCATCACAAAGCAAGGACTATATTGTTAAATTCCATTTCACATGCTGAGTATGAGAAGATCACAAACAGGGAAACTGCTCATGATATTTTTGAATCTCTGAACATGACTCATGAAGGAAATGCACAAGTCAAGGGATACAAAAAAGATGATCACGTTAATAAGATAATCAGAAGTCTACCCAGAAGATGGGGACCAATGGTTACATCATTCAAGATTGCAAAGAATTTGAATGAAGTGTCTCTTGAGGAGCTTATAAGTGCTTTGAGGATTCATGAGATTGAGCTTGATGCAAATGAGCCTCAGAACAAAGGTAAGTCTATTGCTTTAAAATCTAAAAATAAACATTATGCTAATGCTTTTCAGGCAGAAGAGGAAGGATCTGACGATTCAGAGTCAGAAGAAGAAGATGAATTGTCTCTCATATCCAGAAGGGTGAGTCAACTCTAGAAGAGCAAGAAGATAAGAATCAAGAACTTCAAGAAACCTGAAAAGGGAGAATCTTCTGAACACAAAAGATCTGGCAAGAAGAAGGTAGTGTGCTATGAATGCAAAGAACCTGGACACTTCAAGAATGAATGTCCTAAGCTTCTTAGGGAAAAGCCAAGAAAGAAGTTTGAAAAGAAGAAAGGCATGATGGCTACATGGGATGACTCTGATTCATCTGATCAAGAGTCAGACTCTGAAGATAAACAAGCCAACATAGCACTCACGGCAACAGTTGATGCTGAAGAAGAATCTACTTCTGATTCAGACTATGAAGAGGTATTTTCTGAACTCATTAGAGAAGACTTAGTTTCTAGCTTATCAGAACTTTTGAAAGTCAAGAGTAAACTTAGTCTCAAATACAAAAAGCTCAAAGAGATTTTTGCATCTGAAACTAAGAGATTTGAAATAAAAAACTCTGAACTAAAAGAAAAAGTTTTAAAATTAACTAAAGATGTTGAATCTTTGAAAACATCTTCAAGTTCAGACACGTCTATTCCAAGCACTAACAATATTCTAAAAGAATATAACTTAAGCTTCAGAAAGTTCTTATCTAAAGGTATGGGAAGAAGTTAGTTAGCCTATATGATTTATGGTGTTAGTGGAAACAAAAGGGTAGGTATAGGTTTTGAGGGAGAAATCCCATATAAACTAGAACATGTTGATAAAATGATCATTAAATGCAAACCTTTGTATGAACAGTTTAAGTATGGTCATTCTCATGATATCAAACACACATCACACTCTAAAAGTTTCCATCTCACACACACAAAGAAACATGTTGTTGCACATTTCGGAAAAACTTATGTAAAATCTCAGTTCAATCAGAACGTGAGAAGGACTAACCCCAAAGGACCCAAAAGAATGTGGGTACCTATGGATAAGATAATTCCTGTTGCAGATCTCTTTTACAGCACAAAAGACAAACATGTCATGGTACCTGGACTCTGGGTGCTCACGTCACATGAGAGGAAGAAGGTATATGTTCCCAAGTCTAGAAGTTAGATTTAGAGGAGAAGTGAAGTTTGGAGGGAACCAGAAGGGCAAAATTATAGGCTCATAATTTATTGTCCATAAGTCAATTAAGTGACAATGGTTATGACATAATCTTTAATCAAAACTCCTGTAGAGCTGTTAGTCAAAAGGATGGCTCAATCCTATTTACAGGCAAAAGAAAGAACAACATTTATAAGATTGATCTTTCAGATCTTAAGAACCAATAGGTTAATTACTTGCCTTTTGTCTGTTAACGAAGAGCAGTGGGTCTGGCACAGAAGATTGGGTCATGTTAGTATGAGAAAGATTTCTCAGATTAATAAACTCAATCTGGTCAGAGGACTCCCCAATTTGAAATATAAATTAGATGCTCTTTGTGAAGCATGTTAGAAAGGGAAGTTTTCAAAACCTGTGTTTAAGTCGAAAAATGTTGTTTCCTCTTCTAGGCCTTTAGAACTTCTGTATATTGATCTGTCTGGCCCAGTCAAAACAGCATCAATCAGAGGCAAGAAATATGGATTGGTCATTGTAGATGACTTCAACAGATGGACATGGGTAAAGTTATTAAAACACAAGGATGAGTCACATTCTGTGTTCTTTGACTTCTGTAATCAGATTCAATCTGAAAAGGAATGTAAAATCATAAAAGTCGGAAGTGATCATGGTGGTGAATTAGAGAACAGATTCTTTGAAATTTATTTTAAAGAAAATGGTATTGCCCATGATTTCTCTTGTGCTAGAACTCCACAAAAAAATGGAGTTGAAGAACGAAAGAATAAGACTCTCCAAGAAATGGCCAGAACCATGATCAATGAGACTAATATGGCTAAGCATGTCTGGGTAGAAGCAATTAACACATCATATTATATTCAGAATAGAATCTCCATTAGGACTATTCTCAATAAGACTCCTTATGAATTGTGGAAGAACAGAAAACCCAACATTTCATATTTCCATCCATTTGGATGTGTTTGTTATATTGTGAATACTAAGGATCATCTGAACAAGTTTGATTCTAAAGCTCAAAAGTGTTTCCTTCTTGGATATTCTGAACGATCTAAGGGCTATAGAGTATACAATATTGAAACTCTGATAGTTGAGGAATCAATCAATATCAGATTTGATGATAAGCTTGGCATTGAAAAGCCAAAGTAGAATGAGAATTTTGCAGATATAGACATCTCTAACTTCATTTAGATCCCAGAGGAAAGGAAGTGTCAGAAGATCAAGTTACAGCTTCTCTAGAGAATCTCAGAATATCTAAAGAGCCAACACTCAGAAGATCTTCAAGAATCAACTCTGCTCATCTAGAAGATGTTATAATTGGAAAGAAAGATGATCCCATCAGAAGAAGATCGTTTCTAAAGAACAACGCAGAATGTCAATTTGGTTTAATGTCTTTGTTTGAGCCAACTTTTGTTGATAAAGCTTTGGAAAATGCTGATTGGATTATTTTTATGCAAGAAGAGTTAAACCAGTTTACAAAGAATGATGTTTGGGATCTGGTTCCAAGACCTAAAGGATTCAATATTATTGGAACAAAATGGGTATTAGAAACAAGCTGAATGAGAAAGGTGAAGTGATCGGAAACAAAGCCAGACTGGTTGCTGAGGGCTATAGTCAACAACAAGGTATTGACTACTCCGAAGCCTTTGCACCATTGGGCAGGTTAGAATCTATTAGATTGTTAATTTCTTTTGCCACTCAAAATAACACCACTCTTTATCAGATGGATGTTAAGAGAGCCTTTTTAAATGGTTATATAGATGGAGAAGTCTATGTTCACCAACCTCTTAGTTTTGAAGACTCTAAGTCTCCAGAACATGTTTTTAAACTAAAGAAATCATTATACAGTTTGAAGCAAGCTCCCAGAGCTTGGTATGAAAGATTAAGTTCTTTCCTTCTGGATAATGGTTTCACAAGAGGAAAAGTATTCACAACTCTCTTCTGTAAAACATGTAAAAAGTATATTTTAATTTATCAAATTTATGTTGATGATATAATTTTTGGAACATTTAATGCTACACTTGTAAAGGCATTTGCTAAGTCTTTGCAGGCAGAATTTGAGATGAGCATGATGGGAGAACTCAAATATTTCCTAGGCATTCAGATAAACCAAACTTCTGAGGAACCTATCTTCATCAGACTAAGTATGTCAAAGAACTTTTGAAAAAGTTCAGACTATCTGAAAGTAAAGAAGCAAAAACTCCAATGCATCCTACTTGAGTTTTAGGTAAGGATGAGGTAAGTAAGAAGGTAGATCAGAAGATCTACAAAGGTATGATAGGATCTCTTCTCTATCTGACTGCTTCTAGACCTGATATTTTATTCAGTGTTTGCTTGTGTGCTAGATTTTAATCAGATCCTAGAGAATCTCACTTAACTCCTGTTAAGAGAATTCTTAGTGTCATACCCCAATTTTTGACCCTAAGATCCTATATCATTCATATCTCAATCACTAATCAAGAGCTTCACTTAGAAGTTTTGTTTATGGTGTTGCACTCACCTCATCAATGAGAGGGACCATCAAGCACCAATGATTGTTTATCTTGTATACATATTATACTAACCCAAATACCAAAAATATTGCTTTGTTTCTTTGTAGGCTTTTGTTTTGTAGGTACCAGGCCAAGACATGCAATAAACAAGGCATTTTTCAAATTTTTGACTGATGAAATCGATTTCCCTACTGGGTAAATCGATTTCCCTGCAGCAATCTTCACCAAAATCACATTCTGGACAGCATGAAATCGATTTCCCTCCTGGGTAAATCGATTTCCCTAGTGTATTTTGCGCCAATTTCTCTTCTGGAACGGAGTGAAATCGATTTCACTCTTGGGGAAATCGATTTCCTTAAGGCAAAATTCAAAAAATATAAGGAGGGAAGCTTGACATCATTTTGGCACCTTTTTATTTGATCATTTTACCAATTTTCCACCTCATCAAAATTAACCCCTTCATTAAACCCACTTAAACCTCATTTTACCATTTCTTACCATTTAAATGCCACTTTAATCACCAATTAAACACAAGCTAATTACCAAATGCAAAAAGACCAAATTACCACTACTCTTGCTCTCATCCTATAAATAGAGCCCACTACTCTCTCATTTCTCAAGCTTTGAGAGCCAAAAAACCCCTTGCAATTTCTCTTCTCATCCCTACCAAATTCACCAAAGCTCTTTGTTCTTTCATAAAGTTTGTGAGTCACATCTTGAACCTCACAAACTTTGAGTTAAGCCACCATCCATTTCACTTTTTTTTTTTCAATTGTTGAGAGATCAAGATTTGTGTTGGTGATTCTTGAAGTAGATCCAAGTTTTGTTCAAGATTTGGTAAATTTTCTTCATCCTTTTTGTATATCATGATGTAGATCCTTGTTGCTTGTGTGTGATGCATCTTTGATGCTATATTGGTGCTATTTAATGGTGATTTGATGGAAAATTCGTGCTCCAATTGATGTTTGATCATAAGGTGTTTGTATATTTGTTCAAGTCAAGTTTTATGCCTCTAAATGCTGTTTTTGCTGGATTTTACACTGAGGAAATCGATTTCCTTAAGGCTGAAATCGATTTCCTGCTGAACGTAACTTGTTTTTTTTGAAAAATGCACTATGGAAATCGATTTCCCCCTGCATGAAATCGATTTCCTGCTGGCAGAATGTGGCTTTTTGCCTTTTATATGCTTGTTTTGGTTTCCTACTTCCTCCACTTCATTAATATCATTGGATCTAGGATGTTGATAGGTTTGAAATGACCTAATCCATAATATTAGATGAATGATATTAATGATAGTGTGAGTTGATTATTGTCATACCCCAAAATTTGCCCTCATACATTTGCGAATGCCATTTTGTTTCGAATAAGTGACATGGGCTAGTCGGTAAGACGGTAAGGCTTATGAATACGATGTCCTGGGTTCGAATCCCACTTCTGACAGTTTCCCTTTTATTTTGCTCCTAACTTTTGTTTTAATTTTATTTTCATTTAATTAAAAATCACAAAATATTTCATTTTTTATTCATTTTATTATAATTTTTGTAATTAATTAAATATTTATTTTAATAGTCAAATTTTCATTTTTTTGTTTATTTTTAGTCAAAATATTATAACATATTCAAAAATCCAAAAAAAAAAAAAGAGAAGTTGTGATTTCTATTTCTAACATATTGAGGAACTAGAAAATTACTTTTAGAAAGAATTAATTTGATCGATTATGTTCTAAGTAATTATTTGAATCTCAATTAACTTTTTCCTATTTTGTTAACCTATTTTTCTTGTATATATATAACAAACATTTGCTCTATGTGGGGAGGGATCCTAACCGACGATATACAAATTCCAAACCCTTACATTCTCCTACCCAATTCCTCTTCACGTAACTGTGAACAAAAGACACAAAACATCAACAACTTTTCATCCATTCCCTTCACTTTGGAAATACAAAGCAGAATAATCATAAAGAGGAAGAAATTTTGAACCGGCACCAACAACATCAATCTTTCATCACCGCCACGATCCGACATATTCATCACTCATTCGCAGCTACACCAAGCCGAGACCTTGACTCACGAAGCCTGTATTTCGCGAACAACAATTTCACGCGACGGAGTCGATTGGTCAACGTACCTTCATCTTGCAGAATCTCAACCACCGCAACGATTCATCGAGTCTCCTTCAACGCAATAGCTGAGAAACAGTTTCATCATCCACGCAACAACATCGATCGAAACTCAGCAATCAACACACCACTTTCATCGATTTGAGGCCTGCGTCTTCAGCGTAACATCAAACTGCATCGCCGCAAAGATCTCAGATTCAGGCGCCTTGTTCGTTTCCACCGTGTGCCTTGCGTATTCCGACCGGTAACACCTTTCTGATCATCAATCTTTCATTATTTGATGGTATTGTTAATTTGTTGTGTTTGAATAGAATGTTGAGAGATTTGATTCATGAACTTTTGGTTGTTATGTTTTGATAGGATAGAAACAAAATGATTGTTGTTTGTGATTGAACCAATGCCCTGTTTATTGTTCTTGATTCATTTAAGTGAGGAAGAGATATTAGAGAATTAATTGAAACCATAACAGAGGAGTTTGAGAGAGATTAGCCGTGAGATTGAGGTGAGGGAGAAGAGGGAAAGTGTGACCGAGTGGCTTTGTTGGTCTTCTAGGTTTTTTGTGTTAAATTGTTATTGGGTTTAAACTGGATCTTCCGAGCCCAATTAGATTTCTACTTCATTCTGATCCCATCTCCTTCTCAATGCCATCACCATCCGCCTCACATATACACCCCCTTGTCGGTTGATAATTCATTTGGGCCAAGGACTTTAAGGCCCAGCATTTTGTTGTTAGACTACACCTTATCTCTATTGTTTTTAACCCTTATTTGTTTATATATTTCTTTTTCTTGTTTACTTATAACTAATTTAATTTCCCATATTAAAAATATATAAAAATAGTTTGTCTACGTTTAATTTCTTCTAGGATTTTAATATGCTTATCTTTAATTAAGTTGTTAATAGTTTTTATCATTTCTCGGTATCATATCCGTATTAACACTTTCTTGTTTTTATGAGGTACCATCCTCGTGAGCATTAGATTGCTTCGCAGAATTCATAGCTTGTGCACGCTTTAGAGTTCCTCCTACTACGTGTCATGCCAATCAAGAAGCTAAGTTTCTAAACTTTTTCTTTTATTTTCTTTTTTATTATTTATTTTGATTAAATATTATTTTTGTTATTTTGCCTCGAATTGTCATACACTCACTACATCCTTTTTCTTTATGCCCAACTTTTCAAGGTTATCGTCAGAATGCCTCCGCCCACGCGCTCCACTAATCAAAAGCTAAGTTTTTTTTATTCTTTTCTTGTTTAATTTGACCTTTATTTTATTTCATTATTTTTTGCCTTTTGCCCAAAATAAGGTTTGGCTCGAACAATCAATGCACTCACTGCTTTCTTTTTCTTCGTCAATTCTCCGATGGTCAGGGTCAATGCTTCATGCTTCAAGGCAAATCTCTGCCCTATCAACCTTCATCAATCAAAGCCAAAGGTTTGTCAAACTGCCAAATCTACGGACATTGGTAACCCTAAACCTTACTTTTGATTACTTGTGTCAAACCCTATTAAGGGATCCGCTGGTTTCATTGTCCCCTTCCCCTATTATTATGTAACTGTTTACCGGTTGTATTAATTGGCCTTGAAGGCACTTAAATTGTGATATTATATTACTGCGTGGTTAGTAATATAGGGAGTGACAAGACTAATTAATCAAACGTTAGATCACTAACTATAAGATAAATATTATCTGAACATAACCACATGATTGGTACACACACTCATCTTTAGGGTAACCTCTTCTGTTGCCTTGTTGCCTGTTGCCTCTAATTGTACTAAATAGTCAAAGTCCCTCAATTCCGAGGATACCTAAAGCAAAACAACTGTTGCCCTAAGTTCATTATCATCAATCTTGTCCCTCGAAGTTGCCTCGGTAAAAACATGATGATTGTCCCAATTGCTAAGGTATCCTCGCGTGATGCCTAAAAAGATTAATGACTATTATATCCTTCCCTTGGACTACCCGCCCTCTTTATGGCATGAGACAGTCTTATGGCGAACGATTACTCGATGACCCTTACAAATCCAATTGAAAGACTTCCTACCCTTTATGGTATGGGCAGATCCTTTCGCCTGAAAAGCTAAAAGAACAAATTTTTAAACTTAGGGTAAGTTGCTATTAATTGCTTGCTCAATTCAAAATTCAAATTCAAATTCAAAATTCAAACTCTTTTTTCAAGTACTTTCAAAACAATTTCGAACAAAGACTACGCTTATTTATAAGCTAAAGTTCTTTTCCGAATTTCTATTCATACACTGCTCTTTAAACAAATCAAACATTTTCAAAATGAGATAAGCAATTAAGAGCCCATGGATAACCATGGATGCAAAGGGTGCCTTACACCTTCCCTTTGCATAACTTACCCCCCGAACTCAATCTCTTTCAATAAGGTCTTTCCTGTTCTTTTAGCCTTTCCAATTGGATAAAATAAAAGTCGGTGGCGACTCATGCTTAACCGCGACATTTTCGATCAAATAAAGTCAGTTCACCGTATTACAATTATCTTTTGTGAATTTTATTCTTCTTCCTCCATTTCATTAATATCATTGGATCTAGGATGTTGATAGGTTTGAAAGAACCAAATCCATAATATTAGATGAATGATATTAATGATAGTGTGAGTTGATTATCTTTATGCATTTTATCTTCTTCTTCTCCTTTTTTTCTTTTGATCGATGAAAGTCTTAATACTTTGAGAATTCTTATGGATTCTTAGTAAAGACTAGATCGTTACCTATTTTCTTTTCGTGCGGTATTGCTTTCGGAAGGCGATCTACATATCGTTCTTCTCGCATGCATTAGCACATAAAGTTTTGACCGGCCTCGTTGTAGGGTGATTTCTACATAAATCACTTGGCGATCTGCTTAACATAGCGCAATATTTCGTGTCCCGAATCAAAAAGATCAAATATGGAAGAGAATTGTATGCGGTTGATTTATGACTTATGGAAATTTATCGCGTAGTCGCTATGATTTTATCAAGCTTCTGATAAGTTTCCGTTGACTTTAAATCCGAGTACATCCTTCACTCACCATCGATCTTTATTACTAACTTTGATAACATACTTGACAAGTTTCAAGATGGTTATCTTTAACATCTAACAACTAACTTTAATTTCCGCACTTTTACTATACCGCTCTTTATATTTCTCGCTTTATCGCTTTATTCTATCATTTCATCATATTTACTTTCCGCCATTTTCTCTTTGTCCACTTGGACACATGTTTATGTTTCCGCTATTTTTCTTTTGTCCACTTGGACCATACTTTACTCTTATGCTAAAACACTAATAAACAACCAAAATCTAAAAAACACATAAGGCTCTTTTTGGACTATCGGTTACTATCCCTAGCATTTTGGAGATTCGGACTTATGGACCTAGTGCCTCTGGACCTTTATTCTATTATTACTCTGCTGTTATTCTGTCTGTCTGGCGTTGGATTGTTGTCTGTTTATGTGTGCAGGTATTTCCTTGAAATCACTTGATGGTTAATTCCAAGGCATTAAGATAAGGATTTTACCCGAAAACAGCCGTTACTCTGCCCGATTTTCGTCAGAATCCTAATGTGCTTAATGAAAAGTGGTGCTAAGACAATAAGTTCATCTGGATCCCCAAGTGTTAATGTGTTGGTATTGATAATTCCAAAGGATGGGAAAACTACCTTGGCTCTTAATGTCAAGTGTTGGCTTCTTATTTGGTTAGACCGTTTCTTTCCTTAGCTTTTATTTTATGCACTAGGTTAGCCTCTTCATCTCCTCCTACTTCTTAGATTTTCAAAATCTTCTCCCTTTTTCCAAAATATTCTTATGTTTGTAAACCTTTTCAAAACCTTTTTCTTAAAAATATCTTTCGCCCTTAGTTGGCTTTTCTTTAAAAGTTTAGACACCGTTAATTGTCGAAACGAGTGGTTATACCCCACGATTTTGAAATGGATTGATAATAACGAGATCTTTTCCGCGTGAGAGAGCTAGTGGCATACTCGTTGATTTTATCCGAGTTGGAGCCCTTCTTTCATTTGCGACGCAAAGAACTTGTTTGTTCTCATGCTCAAGATCAATGGCTGAGTATTTCTCTCCAACGACAGCAAAGTGTTTATTCGTTTTAAAAACGTTTTTCCCAAAAGCGGAACTACATTAGCTCTGACTTCTCCATTGCACCGAGGAGGTATGTAGGCCCAAAGCTTAATGCTTTGCCGAGCTTATTTTAAAAATAAAACAAACCGTTTTTTTTAGCACACACACACACAGATTTTCAAAAAGGTTCCCGTGGAGTACCACAGATATGAGGGGTGCTTTAAACCTTCCCCTCATATAATCAACACCCGAACCTGAGTTCTCTTTCTTGTTTTTTTAAAAACAAAACTTTGGGTTTTACGTTCTTTTCCCTTTTCCTTTGAAAAAAATAAAGCGCGGTGGCGATTTCAAAACGGAATATTGATTCGAGTCAATCCCATGGCTTCGATATCAGATTTTCCCCGCTACAGAAAAATGGCGACTTCACTGGGGAGCCAGTTTTAAGTGTGTTAAGCCTATTTTTGTTTATCTGTGTGTTTATCTGTATATATTGTTGTGTGCTTTGTTTGTTTATTTTCTTTTTTTTTTCTTTCTTTTTGGTGCTCGATGGTTCCTCTGTTATGAGACAAAGTTCTAACCCGGAATTTTGTGAGTAACTTGAGATAGGAGGTGGTAAGACCAATAGTCGCATGTCAGGAGCAATCCTTACCATGAGCGTCATATGGTGGAACCCCAATCAGTGGAGGCCTCATGGAAGGTAGTAGAAGTTGTTACGAATCATCGTGATAACGCTATTACTTTCAATAGTGAGTGTCCGTAGAAGCTGAATGGCCTAGAACCCTTTTAACCAATCTAAGCCTTTTTAGGATGTAGTGCAGAAACAAGATCAAGTACCAATTTGAGCTTGTTGTCATGCGATACTACGCTCAGACGAGGTCTTTTTAGGCATATTGTTGGCGCCCATGAGCAATTGTGCGTGCCGGTAATATCCGATAGAAGATTGAAAACTCTGGGAACCTTCGTAGAACCCGATTGGCAGGTACAAAATTTCCTAGATCACTCCTTGTGGGATGGGTAGACCCATGGCTCCATGCTCGTGACGTCGAACCTAAGAACCTGGACTGTGTGATTTTTGTGTGATTTGATGTGATCTTGTGTGCTCTTGATTGTGATTGATGCATAAACCATGCATTCATGCATTCATAAAAATAACATTCACAAATGGTTTTCAAGGAACTTAGAGACATTTTTTTGTAAACATAACAGGTACCATGGATCAAAAGAGAAGCATCAAGAAGTACACTTTCAGAAATTCAAGTGCAAAGGAATTGAAAGAGCTAGCAACTTTGGTTCCTAATCTTGACAACTTCAAAAACCGTTATGGGAAATTGATCTCTATCTTGAAGACTAAAGTGGAAAAGGGGATTCTTGAGACTCTTGTGCAGTTTTATGACCCGGTTTATCATTGTTTCACCTTTCCTGACTATCAGCTTATGCCCACTTTGGAGGAGTATTCTTATTGGATTGGTTTGCCCGTTACGAATGATATACCGTTTAGTGGTCTAGAGAAAGAGCCTCAGGTTGATGAGATAGCAGAACTCCTTCATTTGAAAATATCAGATGTGAAGGCAAACATGACCAAAAAGGAGGAATTTGGGGGTTGACTTCTAAGTTCTTGATTGGAAAGGCTTCTATGTTGGCTAGTAAAGGAAGTATGATTACTTTTGAAACATTTCTGGCCTTGCTCATCTATGGTTTGATACTCTTTCCCAACATTGACAACTTCGTCGATGTTAATGCTATTTGGATCTTCATGATTGGGAATCCCGTGCCTACTTTGCTTGGGGATACTTATCATTCCATCCACCATAGGAATGATAAGAAAGGTGGACTTATCAACTGTTGCACTCCTTTGCTCTATAAGTGGTTTATTTCGCACTTACCTCAAGCTAAGAGTTTCTTGAATAATCCTGATGGTCTCTCATGGTCTCAGAAGATCATGCCTCTTACTAATGGGAATATCCATTGGTACAATCCTGCTTATGACATTGGTGAGATTATTGATAGTTGTGGAGAATTCCCTAATGTACCTCTTCTTGGTATACAAGGAGGAATTACCTGCAACCCCATTCTTGCAAGGCGTCAATTTTGTTACCCCATGAAGGAGCGACCCGATAATATCCTTGTGTCAGGAATCTTCTATCTTAATCAAGATGGAAATTTGGATATGAGAAATCGGTTTGTGCGTGCTTGGCACCATGTTGATAGGAAGAGACATTTGGGAACAAAACAATGTGTTGCTCTTAAAGACTATACTGATTGGGTTCAAGCTAGAGCTCATACTTTTCAAATGCCTTATTTACTCGAGGAGCCTTCTCTACTTGTTACTCCACCATTGTCTCTCACTACTTCTTTTGAAAGTAGTGAAAAACATCTAGAGCTCATGGCTAAGTTGAGAGCGAAAAGAGATGCTTTGGAGTTTGAAAACAAAGAGTTGAAGATACACTTGAAAGAAAAGGATGAAATGCTAGATATCCAAGATGGTTGGTTGATGGAAAAAGAGGATCAGATTCGCCATCAAGAAGATCTACTTCAACAACATGGTGAAAAGCGAAAGAGACAACAAGAAGATTCAGTTGCATGGAAAGAAGTTGCTGATAAGCTGATGGTCGAGAATGCTCATTTGAAGGCCTTTTATGAAGATGAATTGGAGAAGCTCCGTATGAAGCTGCAGAGAGGACTTGGATCTTCGTCAGAAGTGTTCCCTTCTAGTTTTTAGCTTTTCCTTTGTTTTGTAATTTTGGATCTTTGAATCCTTTTGTATGCTTTTCCATTACTAATGAAAGAATATTGTTATGTTTTATGTTTTTTGTTTACAATTAATGTCTTAAAAGGTCCTTGAAAACCAAAATAAAAATCATTTGCATTGCATTTCATGCATCATTCTGCATTTTGGTCTTGCTTCCGAGAGTATTCCCGAGGTCTTATTCAGTGTTCTTCATACAGAATCAAGCTGTCTCACCGGTATAACACTCGAGCTAACTGCAAGAAGAAGATGGAAGGTCTTGAACAAGAGAATCGTGAGTTACGTGAAGAGGTTGTTACTTTGAGATCTGGTGTGGATCGTCTCACTGCTCTAGTTGAGACATTGATGGTTGCTCAGAATCAGAATCAGGTTCCTCCTCCCAATGCCCAAGCTCAGGGTCAGACCACTGTGATTTCTGAAATTGCTGCTACAACCATTCCTGCTATTCCTGTTGGTGCTACTCAGCAACGTATGCCTAATGGATACCCCTGGGGCATGCCTGAAGGTTATTTGTCTATTCCTGAGATGACTCGTCCGTTGACTCCTGTTATGGTCAACACCTCTCCTATTGTTCATACTGGTCCTTTTGTCCCAGAGCCCATTTATGATGCTGCTCCAAGTGAAATTCATGACCAAATGGATGGTTTCCAAGATCAGTTTGAAGAACTGCAGAAAGAAATGAAAGCCTTGCGTGGGAAAGAACTGTTTGGAAAGAATGTGCATGATCTTTGCCTTGTTGCCAATGTGAAAGTACCTGCTAAGTTCAAACTGCCTGAATTTGAGAAGTACAAAGGAAATTCCTGCCCTCAGGCACACCTGGTGATATATATAAGGAAGATGTCCACTCACACTGATGATCAACGTTTGTTGATCCACTATTTCCAAGATAGTTTGACTGGAGCTGCTTCTAAGTGGTATATGGGCCTCGATAGCACCCATATTCGCATTTTCAATGACTTAGCTGAAGCGTTTGTGAAGCAATACAAGTATAATGTGGACATGGCTCCTGATAGGGATCAATTACGAGCCATGATGCAGAAAGAGAAAGAATCCTTCAAGGAATATGCTCAGAGATGGCGTGAGGTTGCCGCCCAAGTGATTCCTCCGATGGAAGAAAAAGAGATGACTAAGATTTTTCTGAAGACTCTTGGTCCGTTTTACTATGAAAAGATGATCGCAAGTGCTCCTGTAGACTTCACCGAAATGGTGGGTATGGGTGTCAGATTGGAAGAAGCTGTGCGAGAAGGTCGTTTGGTTCGAAATGACAATTCGTCTGGTGGTGCGAAGAAGTATGGTTCTTCACTCCAGAAGAAGAAAGAATCAGATGCTAATGCTGTTTCTCATGGGAGGAATAGTCGATTCAGGAATCAATCTCAGCAAGTGGCGTCAGTAACTCCTGTTGTGAATTCAGTGCCTGTAGCTCTTGTTAATCAACAACCAGCAAGGCGGAATCCGTATCCTCGGGTTAATGTTGACCCTATCCCTATGACGTACACTGAATTGTATCCCGCTCTAATTCATAAGAAGTTGGTTCAACCAAGGTCACCACCCCCTGTTCCAGAGAAACTCCCTTGGTGGTACAAGGCTGATGCCACTTGTGCTTTTCATCAGAATGCTCCTGGGCATGATTTGGAAAACTGTTGGGCCCTGAAGAATGAAGTCCAAAGATTGGTCCGTTCTGGTATGCTCTCTTTCCGTGATATTGGTCCAAATGTGCAGAACAATCTGTTGCCAACTCATGAAGCGTCTGCTGTGAATATGGTATATGGATGCCCTGGGAAGTATAAGATTTATCGTGTGGAACACATTAGAGGATCATTGGTAGAGATGCATGCCACTCTGTGTGAATATAGTCATTATGAGCATAATCATGCTGCTTGTAGGATTTGTTCATGAAATTCTGGTAAGACAGAACCCAGATGTCATATACGATGTCGTGACATCTGGTCTGTCATCAGATTAGCTGAGGCAGTACATACAGATCCCTCAATTATTTATTACTTCTAACATCCAGAAGTCTGGAAGTGTTGGGATCACATATCAGTTTAGTTAACATTAACAAATCTGCTTAGCAGAGATTCTGTGTTAGCCCAGTCATTAAATCACACACTGATGTCATGCACGATGTTATGACATCCAAACTGAACTTACAAATAAACAGTGCAGAAACATAAACAACACATCAGAATTGTTCACCCAGTTCGGTTCAATCAACCTACTCTGGGGGCATACCAAGCCAGGGATGAAGTCCACTATTAGCAGTATCAATTCAGAGCTAAACTCCCAGTTTACAACTCCTCACTTAATCACTACCCAATGACCCCTATACCTAGGTTCTCCCTAGATATGGAATATCTCCATTCCACTCCTAATCATAGCAATGATGTCTAGCAATCAGCAACTCAGCCACTGCATCGACAGCTTAATCACCAACACTGTTAAATATACATAATGGAGTAGTTCCAAGAGTACAATCTTCACTCATTGCTTCACATCTTCTGAGTGAATAAAATAAACCTCTTACCTACAGGCTTCGAGGCACAAATCAGTGACCATCCCACAGCCTGGGTGGTTCACTTACACAACAAACCCTAATGACTACATTATGATCGTTAGGTTTACAAGCCTACCGAGATTCATATATATAACCTGATCCTAGTTGGACTTGGGCTTGAAAACGCAGCACTCCTTGCTGTTACAACTCAGCAGATTTCTTCTGCTACAATCAAGGCCTTTTAATCACAAGTTACCTAATTTATCTCCTAAATTAGTAACTGCTGAAACTTCAATCTTAGATTTGATTCTTTGACCTTTAAATCTACGCCACATAGGATTACATAATATTCTGTATCTTTTAAAACCAAAACTGAATCTTCCTTCCTCAGTTCTGCAGGCGCGATGTCATGGTTAATGTCATGACATTCCTTGTAACATCTTGTTTCAGTACCTGTTTTGTTCTTTTCAATATTTGCAAGAGTACAATACATTACATTCAGCTGCTGTTATGTTTTAGCCAAGCATGGATGCCAATAAGACAATAATACAGAACAGAGTACTAACAATAGTACTAACAATCTCCCCCTTTGTCTTATTGTGGCTAAAACTAAACATAAAAAAAACAGAAACAAAAAAAAAAAATTAGCTTCAAGAGCAGCTGCTTCAACTTTCAGGATACCTAGGCTGAACCACATCATAACATCTTCAGTCTGCTTCTACTTCTGTCTTCAGATCTTCCTTTGTTTCTTTTGACAATAGCAAAATCAGCGTCAGCCTTTCTCCCCCTTTTTAGCCATAATATGACAAAGATGTATACGCTGTCATAATATGCAATGGAAGAACCAGTAACTCCCCCTGCACATGAGGAAGAAGATACAGAAACCAATTCTTGCCACTGTAGTTCTTCAAGAACTAGCCCTTGTAACTCAGAACACAAATCACAATTGTGTTCATAACTCACAATTGTGTTCATGATTTCCCCACCCTGTGTTATTCTGAACAGATATTGGTAGAGGAACCCATCGCAATACCAAATCTGGACGCACCCAACACAAACACACACGAAACACATCTTTGAGAGATTTGATATCTGAAGCCTGCTGCGAAGATGCTAATTTATAGCCATAGGAGGATCATAGGAAGTAACGATAGTCTTTGGTCTTGTTCAATGGTCAAGCTATTAATTAGGAAACAGTTCTCAAAACAATTACTCTTTCCAAAGCAGTTTTTCCTTGTTTGACTCTGCAGAATCAATGTCTTTAACTGTGTTATGACATCCGGTCAGACATTGTCCCTCTTTCACCTCACAAGCACATAGCTTAAGATTCTTTAAGAGACATTGACAAAGCATCCTATGAACCACGTAATAGACCTCCTACTCCTTTACTGACTTACTAGTCATAGACCTCTGTTGTTCTGATCACCTTGAGACTGTATACTGTAACTGTGAGGAGCCTTCTAACACTTGTTGACATGCAGCTACTAGACCAGTTCAAGATTTGTGGATACCAGAAGCACATGGTTAGATTCAACCATTCCCAGAAACACTGACTGTAATGATACATCTTGTTAAACCTTTTCTCAAGAAACTTCCTCTTACTAAGTTGAAAAAGCTCCTGCTAACTTGGACCACCTTCAATATGATGATAGAGTAAAACAGACCAAGATAATTTTCTAGACTTATATCTTGAACTAAGAAGACACTCACCCTATCTGAGATAATTTGTGCTTCATACAGGAAAACTTGTAATGATGAATGGAAAATATAAGACACATCTTCATATCTTCAAGAGCGCACCCTCTGCCCAACTAACTAGCTGACACACCTTACTATTACAAAGTAAATCCTTTACAAAAGACACTCACATCAGAATTTAGATGTTATAACATCTTGTATAACATTAACATACAGTTGAACAGTTCAGTACATTCAACTAACTCCACTACTCTTTCTTCAACAGATTCAAGTCTACCACCTTATCTCCACCTGAAATAATCAATAAATAACCCTTTGACACTTGATGCTTCCATAGAAAGGTTGCCACATGCTCAACATAAAGAACTGCCACTTCTACCACTTGTTGATCATAACCCTACCAAGTTGCACTCTGATCATGGTCTACCAAGATAATTTGAGATCCTCCTTGATATGATGTCTCTCATAATGATTAACATACTCTCCAATTAGAATTAGAAGAAACCTTTTTATCCACAACTATGTTGATCATCTCACCAAACTTCTGTCTTCATAGTCAGCTCACTACTGAAGTCTTCATCATGAAGGTAAACACGAATTGCCAGAACATGTTACCATCACCGAGATCAGAATCTGCTCATTCTAATCCACATTAAGTTAGAACTGTCACTTCAGACTTAATATTGCTTCTTCATCCTTCACATGCTAGATTCTAGATAATCTTCCAAACCAACAAGATATAGTGATGTTGTGACATCATGCAAGACATTAGTTTATCAGACTTGAAATCTCATCAATACCTCTGAGTGTTCCACCACCTACACTGATTGATGTCTTGTCATACTTCATACTCCCCCTGAGAATTACAACATAAGGATGTTTTGAATAATTGTCCTTAACCTGAAGCATTCTTTATTTGGAACTGCCACACTTTCCAAATTTGGAATCCTTAGTTTGCTTTGCTACACAAGATCCAGACTGCCACTTCATGTACCTTGAAATAGAAGAAACTTCTAAATAGTCCTTGAACATGTCTTCAACAGATAGGTCTGAACCTAGTCTTTCCTGGTGTCTTCAAGTGTTGTGATATAACATACAAAACCAAGCATCACACACATCTTCTTCTTCTTCTTCCACATAGTTGATGTAAATATCCAGCTCTCATCAAGATACTCACCATCTCCTATATGTTTCTTCTTCTTGAATCAACTCACCAGCCAATCATTTCCTTTCTTAATGCTTAATTGAAGATAACACAGAGCTATAATTGATGCATAGTTCAAATCAGACCATGGACACTTCATTCACATACTTAGCTCCCCACTGAGTATATGAATCAGTATTCAGGCTGTACATCCAATAAGTACTAAGTCTCCCGTCAAAGATCCTGTTAGTCACTTAGATAGAAATTGCTGCTCACACCAGATCCTTCTAAATGATCTCTTCTTCATACATGAAATCATTCTTCTTGACAATGATGTTACAACATCTGTTATGACATCATTCATTTAGACTCTTTGGATTTCTCATTCAACATCTCCTGTATGACACTTGGGGAAAGACAAAGAAGGCACGACCAACACCATCAACTCAGCTACACAACAGTCATGATTAAGGGATAATATATACCATATCTCAATAAACTTTTCTTCAGACTTTGAGATAATGGATGCCACAATCTGTACCCTATGAGAATATTCCCTCAACAAGGTTTCTGGAACAGATTCACTTATGACATAACTCCTGAAAGTACCTCAGACTCCACACAGTAATCTGAATCCCTTGAATCATCATATAATATTCAAAACCATATTTCACTATGCACGATACACAGTATTCAGTTTTCACCACTAACTGTTCTATGGTTAAGAGAACAATTCACACATCTGGTTCCTTTGATCAAAAGAACATACCAGATATAAGCTCATCTTGAATTTTCATAGAGGTCTTGAAAAAACCTGAATGAATCCTTTTACATGCACTGAGCTCTACTTCCAACTCCCATAAGCTTATGCCTGAAATAAACTGACATTTGGGATGGAAGGTTCAGTTGATTGTATTCTGACCAATCAACACAAAAAGCAGATGTCTCCTCTTCCAGATCAGGAGTAGGTTCCAAACAAATGTACTCACACTACATAAGTTTAGCACCAGAACATCTGTTCTTCAACTGGTAGCTGCATACCAGTATGCCATCAGTTCCTTCTTCTTGGAACACACAATACTTGACAATCTTGAAGGTCATCAACCAACTTTGCAGATGAATATGAGGAACACTGATCATTTGACCCTCTTCAACCTCAATAACCATGCCTTTATGAGTGGACTTGAGAAAAGATCTCAGGTATCTTTGACACTTGTACTAAAGTTGAAAACAATCTGGTACAAATTCTGTTGAAAACCATATAACCCTAGAGTTCTTCTTTCAAAGATAGGATTATGCATCAGATGCTATGCAGCAGAAAATAGCCATATATCAACGGAGATCACACAATGCTTACTCCCAGAACCAGTTGTAAGCTTGACATCCAAGAATTGCAGCTGAACAATCCAACAATATGCTTGCTTCTTCTCCAAGCAACACAGCAAGACCTAACCAATATTCTGACCAGAAAGAAACAGATAAGCACAAAGAATACCTTATCGTTAACTTCACTCCCGCATGAATCATTTGGATATCCTTGATATCAGTAACACCATCTTCCCTTGCCAAGAGAATACACCTGTTATGGTCAGTTTGGTCCAGTCTTCCACACATAGGTCCATCCTCCACTTCTAGGGACCATTCAATATGAACATGAATGTTCAAACAATCAACTACCTCCAACCACCAGAAAGTATCTCCTATGGATCTCATCCAGAAACAGACAGGATGCCTGCTCTGATACCAATTGAAATTCTGGTAAGACAGAACCCAGATGTCATATACGATGTCGTGACATCTGGTCTGTCATCAGATTAGCTGAGGCAGTACATACAGATCCCTCAATTATTTATTACTTCTAACATCCAGAAGTCTGGAAGTGTTGGGATCACATATCAGTTTAGTTAACATTAACAAATCTGCTTAGCAGAGATTCTGTGTTAGCCCAGTCATTAAATCACACACTGATGTCATGCACGATGTTATGACATCCAAACTGAACTTACAAATAAACAGTGCAGAAACATAAACAACACATCAGAATTGTTCACCCAGTTCGGTTCAATCAACCTACTCTGGGGGCATACCAAGCCAGGGATGAAGTCCACTATTAGCAGTATCAATTCAGAGCTAAACTCCCAGTTTACAACTCCTCACTTAATCACTACCCAATGACCCCTCTACCTAGGTTCTCCCTAGATATGGAATATCTCCATTCCACTCCTAATCATAGCAATGATGTCTAGCAATCAGCAACTCAGCCACTGCATCGACAGCTTAATCACCAACACTGTTAAATATACATAATGGAGTAGTTCCAAGAGTACAATCTTCACTCATTGCTTCACAGCTTCTGAGTGAATAAAATAAACCTCTTACCTACAGGCTTCGAGGCACAAATCAGTGACCATCCCACAGCCTGGGTGGTTCACTTACACAACAAACCCTAATGACTACATTATGATCGTTAGGTTTACAAGCCTACCGAGATTCATATATATAACCTGATCCTAGTTGGACTTGGGCTTGAAAACGCAGCACTCCTTGCTGTTACAACTCAGCAGATTTCTTCTGCTACAATCAAGGCCTTTTAATCACAAGTTACCTAATTTATCTCCTAAATTAGTAACTGCTGAAACTTCAATCTTAGATTTGATTCTTTGACCTTTAAATCTACGCCACATAGGATTACATAATATTCTGTATCTTTTAAAACCAAAACTGAATCTTCCTTCCTCAGTTCTGCAGGCGCGATGTCATGGTTAATGTCATGACATTCCTTGTAACATCTTGTTTCAGTACCTGTTTTGTTCTTTTCAATATTTGCAAGAGTACAATACATTACATTCAGCTGCTGTTATGTTTTAGCCAAGCATGGATGCCAATAAGACAATAATACAGAACAGAGTACTAACAATAGTACTAACAATCTCCCCCTTTGTCTTATTGTGGCTAAAACTAAACATAAAAAAAACAGAAACAAAAAAAAAATTAGCTTCAAGAGCAGCTGCTTCAACTTTCAGGATACCTAGGCTGAACCACATCATAACATCTTCAGTCTGCTTCTACTTCTGTCTTCAGATCTTCCTTTGTTTCTTTTGACAATAGCAAAATCAGCGTCAGCCTTTCTCCCCCTTTTTAGCCATAATATGACAAAGATGTATACGCTGTCATAATATGCAATGGAAGAACCAGTAACTCCCCCTGCACATGAGGAAGAAGATACAGAAACCAATTCTTGCCACTGTAGTTCTTCAAGAACTAGCCCTTGTAACTCAGAACACAAATCACAATTGTGTTCATAACTCAGATCACAAATCACAACTAAAACGTCTCCCTTCTCGAATACTGAACAAGAGGATGCATGTTCATTGTTATTTCTGTAACACCTTTGGTAGAGATCCATGATTTCCCCACCCTGTGTTATTCTGAACAGATTTTGGTAGAGGAACCCATCGCAATACCAAATCTGGACGCACCCAACACAAACACACACGAAACACATCTTTGAGAGATTTGATATCTGAAGCCTGCTGCGAAGATGCTAATTTATAGCCATAGGAGGATCATAGGAAGTAACGATAGTCTTTGGTCTTGTTCAATGGTCAAGCTATTAATTAGGAAACAGTTCTCAAAACAATTACTCTTTCCAAAGCAGTTTTTCCTTGTTTGACTCTGCAGAATCAATGTCTTTAACTGTGTTATGACATCCGGTCAGACATTGTCCCTCTTTCACCTCACAAGAACATAGCTTAAGATTCTTTAAGAGACATTGACAAAGCATCCTATGAACCACGTAATAGACCTCCTACTCCTTTACTGACTTACTAGTCATAGACCTCTGTTGTTCTGATCACCTTGAGACTGTATACTGTAACTGTGAGGAGCCTTCTAACACTTGTTGACATGCAGCTACTAGACCAGTTCAAGATTTGTGGATACCAGAAGCACATGGTTAGATTCAACCATTCCCAGAAACACTGACTGTAATGATACATCTTGTTAAACCTTTTCTCAAGAAACTTCCTCTAACTAAGTTGAAAAAGCTCCTGCTAACTTGGACCACCTTCAATATGATGATAGAGTAAAACAGACCAAGATAATTTTCTAGACTTATATCTTGAACTAAGAAGACACTCCCCCTATCTGAGATAATTTGTGCTTCATACAGGAAAACTTGTAATGATGAATGGAAAATATAAGACACATCTTCATATCTTCAAGAGCGCACCCTCTGCCCAACTAACTAGCTGACACACCTTACTATTACAAAGTAAATCCTTTACAAAAGACACTCACATCAGAATTTAGATGTTATAACATCTTGTATAACATTAACATACAGTTGAACAGTTCAGTACATTCAACTAACTCCACTACTCTTTCTTCAACAGATTCAAGTCTACCACCTTATCTCCACCTGAAATAATCAATAAATAACCCTTTGACACTTGATGCTTCCATAGAAAGGTTGCCACATGCTCAACATAAAGAACTGCCACTTCTACCACTTGTTGATCATAACCCTACCAAGTTGCACTCTGATCATGGTCTACCAAGATAATTTGAGATCCTCCTTGATATGATGTCTCTCATAATGATTAACATACTCTCCAAATAGAATTAGAAGAAACCTTTTTATCCACAACTATGTTGATCATCTCACCAAACTTCTGTCTTCATAGTCAGCTCACTACTGAAGTCTTCATCATGAAGGTAAACACGAATTGCCAGAACATGTTACCATCACCGAGATCAGAATCTGCTCATTCTAATCCACATTAAGTTAGAACTGTCACTTCAGACTTAATATTGCTTCTTCATCCTTCACATGCTAGATTCTAGATAATCTTCCAAACCAACAAGATATAGTGATGTTGTGACATCATGCAAGACATTAGTTTATCAGACTTGAAATCTCATCAATACCTCTGAGTGTTCCACCACCTACACTGATTGATGTCTTGTCATACTTCATACTCCCCCTGAGAATTACAACATAAGGATGTTTTGAATAATTGTCCTTAACCTGAAGCATTCTTTATTTGGAACTGCCACACTTTCCAAATTTGGAATCCTTAGTTTGCTTTGCTACACAAGATCCAGACTGCCACTTCATGTACCTTGAAATAGAAGAAACTTCTAAATAGTCCTTGAACATGTCTTCAACAGATAGGTCTGAACCTAGTCTTTCCTGGTGTCTTCAAGTGTTGTGATATAACATACAAAACCAAGCATCACACACATCTTCTTCTTCTTCTTCCACATAGTTGATGTAAATATCCAGCTCTCATCAAGATACTCACCATCTCCTATATGTTTCTTCTTCTTGAATCAACTCACCAGCCAATCATTTCCTTTCTTAATGCTTAATTGAAGATAACACAGAGCTATAATTGATGCATAGTTCAAATCAGACCATGGACACTTCATTCACATACTTAGCTCCCCACTGAGTATATGAATCAGTATTCAGGCTGTACATCCAATAAGTACTAAGTCTCCCGTCAAAGATCCTGTTAGTCACTTAGATAGAAATTGCTGCTCACACCAGATCCTTCTAAATGATCTCTTCTTCATACATGAAATCATTCTTCTTGACAATGATGTTACAACATC
Source organism: Vicia villosa (assembly GCF_029867415.1). NCBI lineage: Eukaryota > Viridiplantae > Streptophyta > Magnoliopsida > Fabales > Fabaceae > Vicia > Vicia villosa. The sequence continues at coordinate 66,201,190 of NC_081186.1, read as the reverse complement.
TGTTATGACATCATTCATTTAGACTCTTTGGATTTCTCATTCAACATCTCCTGTATGACACTTGGGGAAAGACAAAGAAGGCACGACCAACACCATCAACTCAGCTACACAACAGTCATGATTAAGGGATAATATATACCATATCTCAATAAACTTTTCTTCAGACTTTGAGATAATGGATGCCACAATCTGTACCCTATGAGAATATTCCCTCAACAAGGTTTCTGGAACAGATTCACTTATGACATAACTCCTGAAAGTACCTCAGACTCCACACAGTAATCTGAATCCCTTGAATCATCATATAATATTCAAAACCATATTTCACTATGCACGATACACAGTATTCAGTTTTCACCACTAACTGTTCTATGGTTAAGAGAACAATTCACACATCTGGTTCCTTTGATCAAAAGAACATACCAGATATAAGCTCATCTTGAATTTTCACAGAGGTCTTGAAAAAACCTGAATGAATCCTTTTACATGCACTGAGCTCTACTTCCAACTCCCATAAGCTTATGCCTGAAATAAACTGACATTTGGGATGGAAGGTTCAGTTGATTGTATTCTGACCAATCAACACAAAAAGCAGATGTCTCCTCTTCCAGATCAGGAGTAGGTTCCAAACAAATGTACTCACACTACATAAGTTTAGCACCAGAACATCTGTTCTTCAACTGGTAGCTGCATACCAGTATGCCATCAGTTCCTTCTTCTTGGAACACACAATACTTGACAATCTTGAAGGTCATCAACCAACTTTGCAGATGAATATGAGGAACACTGATCATTTGACCCTCTTCAACCTCAATAACCATGCCTTTATGAGTGGACTTGAGAAAAGATCTCAGGTATCTTTGACACTTGTACTAAAGTTGAAAACAATCTGGTACAAATTCTGTTGAAAACCATATAACCCTAGAGTTCTTCTTTCAAAGATAGGATTATGCATCAGATGCTATGCAGCAGAAAATAGCCATATATCAACGGAGATCACACAATGCTTACTCCCAGAACCAGTTGTAAGCTTGACATCCAAGAATTGCAGCTGAACAATCCAACAATATGCTTGCTTCTTCTCCAAGCAACACAGCAAGACCTAACCAATATTCTGACCAGAAAGAAACAGATAAGCACAAAGAATACCTTATCGTTAACTTCACTCCCGCATGAATCATTTGGATATCCTTGATATCAGTAACACCATCTTCCCTTGCCAAGAGAATACACCTGTTATGGTCAGTTTGGTCCAGTCTTCCACACATAGGTCCATCCTCCACTTCTAGGGACCATTCAATATGAACATGAATGTTCAAACAATCAACTACCTCCAACCACCAGAAAGTATCTCCTATGGATCTCATCCAGAAACAGACAGGATGCCTGCTCTGATACCAATTGAAATTCTGGTAAGACAGAACCCAGATGTCATATACGATGTCGTGACATCTGGTCTGTCATCAGATTAGCTGAGGCAGTACATACAGATCCCTCAATTATTTATTACTTCTAACATCCAGAAGTCTGGAAGTGTTGGGATCACATATCAGTTTAGTTAACATTAACAAATCTGCTTAGCAGAGATTCTGTGTTAGCCCAGTCATTAAATCACACACTGATGTCATGCACGATGTTATGACATCCAAACTGAACTTACAAATAAACAGTGCAGAAACATAAACAACACATCAGAATTGTTCACCCAGTTCGGTTCAATCAACCTACTCTGGGGGCATACCAAGCCAGGGATGAAGTCCACTATTAGCAGTATCAATTCAGAGCTAAACTCCCAGTTTACAACTCCTCACTTAATCACTACCCAATGACCCCTCTACCTAGGTTCTCCCTAGATATGGAATATCTCCATTCCACTCCCAATCATAGCAATGATGTCTAGCAATCAGCAACTCAGCCACTGCATCGACAGCTTAATCACCAACACTGTTAAATATACATAATGGAGTAGTTCCAAGAGTAGAATCTTCACTCATTGCTTCACATCTTCTGAGTGAATAAAATAAACCTCTTACCTACAGGCTTCGAGGCACAAATCAGTGACCATCCCACAGCCTGGGTGGTTCACTTACACAACAAACCCTAATGACTACATTATGATCGTTAGGTTTACAAGCCTACCGAGATTCATATATATAACCTGATCCTAGTTGGACTTGGGCTTGAAAACGCAGCACTCCTTGCTGTTACAACTCGGCAGATTTCTTCTGCTACAATCAAGGCCTTTTAATCACAAGTTACCTAATTTATCTCCTAAATTAGTAACTGCTGAAACTTCAATCTTAGATTTGATTCTTTGACCTTTAAATCTACGCCACATAGGATTACATAATATTCTGTATCTTTTAAAACCAAAACTGAATCTTCCTTCCTCAGTTCTGCAGGCGCGATGTCATGGTTAATGTCATGACATTCCTTGTAACATCTTGTTTCAGTACCTGTTTTGTTCTTTTCAATATTTGCAAGAGTACAATACATTACATTCAGCTGCTGTTATGTTTTAGCCAAGCATGGATGCCAATAAGACAATAATACAGAACAGAGTACTAACAATAGTACTAACAATCTCCCCCTTTGTCTTATTGTGGCTAAAACTAAACATAAAAAAAACAGAAACAAAAAAAAAATTAGCTTCAAGAGCAGCTGCTTCAACTTTCAGGATACCTAGGCTGAACCACATCATAACATCTTCAGTCTGCTTCTACTTCTGTCTTCAGATCTTCCTTTGTTTCTTTTGACAATAGCAAAATCAGCGTCAGCCTTTCTCCCCCTTTTTAGCCATAATATGACAAAGATGTATACGCTGTCATAATATGCAATGGAAGAACCAGTAACTCCCCCTGCACATGAGGAAGAAGATACAGAAACCAATTCTTGCCACTGTAGTTCTTCAAGAACTAGCCCTTGTAACTCAGAACACAAATCACAATTGTGTTCATAACTCAAATCACAAATCACAACTAAAACGTCTCCCTTCTCGAATACTGAACAAGAGGATGCATGTTCATTGTTATTTCTGTAACACCTTTGGTAGAGATCCATGATTTCCCCACCCTGTGTTATTCTGAACAGATTTTGGTAGAGGAACCCATCGCAATACCAAATCTGGACGCACCCAACACAAACACACACGAAACACATCTTTGAGAGATTTGATATCTGAAGCCTGCTGCGAAGATGCTAATTTATAGCCATAGGAGGATCATAGGAAGTAACGATAGTCTTTGGTCTTGTTCAATGGTCAAGCTATTAATTAGGAAACAGTTCTCAAAACAATTACTCTTTCCAAAGCAGTTTTTCCTTGTTTGACTCTGCAGAATCAATGTCTTTAACTGTGTTATGACATCCGGTCAGACATTGTCCCTCTTTCACCTCACAAGAACATAGCTTAAGATTCTTTAAGAGACATTGACAAAGCATCCTATGAACCACGTAATAGACCTCCTACTCCTTTACTGACTTACTAGTCATAGACCTCTGTTGTTCTGATCACCTTGAGACTGTATACTGTAACTGTGAGGAGCCTTCTAACACTTGTTGACATGCAGCTACTAGACCAGTTCAAGATTTGTGGATACCAGAAGCACATGGTTAGATTCAACCATTCCCAGAAACACTGACTGTAATGATACATCTTGTTAAACCTTTTCTCAAGAAACTTCCTCTAACTAAGTTGAAAAAGCTCCTGCTAACTTGGACCACCTTCAATATGATGATAGAGTAAAACAGACCAAGATAATTTTCTAGACTTATATCTTGAACTAAGAAGACACTCCCCCTATCTGAGATAACTTGTGCTTCATACAGGAAAACTTGTAATGATGAATGGAAAATATAAGACACATCTTCATATCTTCAAGAGCGCACCCTCTGCCCAACTAACTAGCTGACACACCTTACTATTACAAAGTAAATCCTTTACAAAAGACACTCACATCAGAATTTAGATGTTATAACATCTTGTATAACATTAACATACAGTTGAACAGTTCAGTACATTCAACTAACTCCACTACTCTTTCTTCAACAGATTCAAGTCTACCACCTTATCTCCACCTGAAATAATCAATAAATAACCCTTTGACACTTGATGCTTCCATAGAAAGGTTGCCACAGGCTCAACATAAAGAACTGCCACTTCTACCACTTGTTGATCATAACCCTACCAAGTTGCACTCTGATCATGGTCTACCAAGATAATTTGAGATCCTCCTTGATATGATGTCTCTCATAATGATTAACATACTCTCCAATTAGAATTAGAAGAAACCTTTTTATCCACAACTATGTTGATCATCTCACCAAACTTCTGTCTTCATAGTCAGCTCACTACGGAAGTCTTCATCATGAAGGTAAACACGAATTGCCAGAACATGTTACCATCACCGAGATCAGAATCTGCTCATTCTAATCCACATTAAGTTAGAACTGTCACTTCAGACTTAATATTGCTTCTTCATCCTTCACATGCTAGATTCTAGATAATCTTCCAAACCAACAAGATATAGTGATGTTGTGACATCATGCAAGACATTAGTTTATCAGACTTGAAATCTCATCAATACCTCTGAGTGTTCCACCACCTACACTGATTGATGTCTTGTCATACTTCATACTCCCCCTGAGAATTACAACATAAGGATGTTTTGAATAATTGTCCTTAACCTGAAGCATTCTTTATTTGGAACTGCCACACTTTCCAAATTTGGAATCCTTAGTTTGCTTTGCTACACAAGATCCAGACTGCCACTTCATGTACCTTGAAATAGAAGAAACTTCTAAATAGTCCTTGAACATGTCTTCAACAGATAGGTCTGAACCTAGTCTTTCCTGGTGTCTTCAAGTGTTGTGATATAACATACAAAACCAAGCATCACACACATCTTCTTCTTCTTCCACATAGTTGATGTAAATATCCAGCTCTCATCAAGATACTCACCATCTCCTATATGTTTCTTCTTCTTGAATCAACTCACCAGCCAACCATTTCCTTTCTTAATGCTTAATTGAAGATAACACAGAGCTATAATTGATGCATAGTTCAAATCAGACCATGGACACTTCATTCACATACTTAGCTCCCCACTGAGTATATGAATCAGTATTCAGGCTGTACATCCAATAAGTACTAAGTCTCCCGTCAAAGATCCTGTTAGTCACTTAGATAGAAATTGCTGCTCACACCAGATCCTTCTAAATGATCTCTTCTTCATACATGAAATCATTCTTCTTGACAATGATGTTACAACATCTGTTATGACATCATTCATTTAGACTCTTTGGATTTCTCATTCAACATCTCCTGTATGACACTTGGGGAAAGACAAAGAAGGAACGACCAACACCATCAACTCAGCTACACAACAGTCATGATTAAGGGATAATATATACCATATCTCAATAAACTTTTCTTCAGACTTTGAGATAATGGATGCCACAATCTGTACCCTATGAGAATATTCCCTCAACAAGGTTTCTGGAACAGATTCACTTATGACATAACTCCTGAAAGTACCTCAGACTCCACACAGTAATCTGAATCCCTTGAATCATCATATAATATTCAAAACCATATTTCACTATGCACGATACACAGTATTCAGTTTTCACCACTAACTGTTCTATGGTTAAGAGAACAATTCACACATCTGGTTCCTTTGATCAAAAGAACATACCAGATATAAGCTCATCTTGAATTTTCACAGAGGTCTTGAAAAAACCTGAATGAATCCTTTTACATGCACTCAGCTCTACTTCCAACTCCCATAAGCTTATGCCTGAAATAAACTGACATTTGGGATGGAAGGTTCAGTTGATTGTATTCTGACCAATCAACACAAAAAGCAGATGTCTCCTCTTCCAGATCAGGAGTAGGTTCCAAACAAATGTACTCACACTACATAAGTTTAGCACCAGAACATCTGTTCTTCAACTGGTAGCTGCATACCAGTATGCCATCAATTCCTTCTTCTTGGAACACACAATACTTGACAATCTTGAAGGTCATCAACCAACTTTGCAGATGAATATGAGGAACACTGATCATTTGACCCTCTTCAACCTCAATAACCATGCCTTTATGAGTGGACTTGAGAAAAGATCTCAGGTATCTTTGACACTTGTACTAAAGTTGAAAACAATCTGGTACAAATTCTGTTGAAAACCATATAACCCTAGAGTTCTTCTTTCAAAGATAGGATTATGCATCAGATGCTATGCAGCAGAAAATAGCCATATATCAACGGAGATCACACAATGCTTACTCCCAGAACCAGTTGTAAGCTTGACATCCAAGAATTGCAGCTGAACAATCCAACAATATGCTTGCTTCTTCTCCAAGCAACACAGCAAGACCTAACCAATATTCTGACCAGAAAGAAACAGATAAGCACAAAGAATACCTTATCGTTAACTTCACTCCCGCATGAATCATTTGGATATCCTTGATATCAGTAACACCATCTTCCCTTGCCAAGAGAATACACCTGTTATGGTCAGTTTGGTCCAGTCTTCCACACATAGGTCCATCCTCCACTTCTAGGGACCATTCAATATGAACATGAATGTTCAAACAATCAACTACCTCCAACCACCAGAAAGTATCTCCTATGGATCTCATCCAGAAACAGACAGGATGCCTGCTCTGATACCAATTGAAATTCTGGTAAGACAGAACCCAGATGTCATATACGATGTCGTGACATCTGGTCTGTCATCAGATTAGCTGAGGCAGTACATACAGATCCCTCAATTATTTATTACTTCTAACATCCAGAAGTCTGGAAGTGTTGGGATCACATATCAGTTTAGTTAACATTAACAAATCTGCTTAGCAGAGATTCTGTGTTAGCCCAGTCATTAAATCACACACTGATGTCATGCACGATGTTATGACATCCAAACTGAACTTACAAATAAACAGTGCAGAAACATAAACAACACATCAGAATTGTTCACCCAGTTCGGTTCAATCAACCTACTCTGGGGGCATACCAAGCCAGGGATGAAGTCCACTATTAGCAGTATCAATTCAGAGCTAAACTCCCAGTTTACAACTCCTCACTTAATCACTACCCAATGACCCCTCTACCTAGGTTCTCCCTAGATATGGAATATCTCCATTCCACTCCCAATCATAGCAATGATGTCTAGCAATCAGCAACTCAGCCACTGCATCGACAGCTTAATCACCAACACTGTTAAATATACATAATGGAGTAGTTCCAAGAGTAGAATCTTCACTCATTGCTTCACATCTTCTGAGTGAATAAAATAAACCTCTTACCTACAGGCTTCGAGGCACAAATCAGTGACCATCCCACAGCCTGGGTGGTTCACTTACACAACAAACCCTAATGACTACATTATGATTGTTAGGTTTACAAGCCTACCGAGATTCATATATATAACCTGATCCTAGTTGGACTTGGGCTTGAAAACGCAGCACTCCTTGCTGTTACAACTCAGCAGATTTCTTCTGCTACAATCAAGGCCTTTTAATCACAAGTTACCTAATTTATCTCCTAAATTAGTAACTGCTGAAACTTCAATCTTAGATTTGATTCTTTGACCTTTAAATCTACGCCACATAGGATTACATAATATTCTGTATCTTTTAAAACCAAAACTGAATCTTCCTTCCTCAGTTCTGCAGGCGCGATGTCATGGTTAATGTCATGACATTCCTTGTAACATCTTGTTTCAGTACCTGTTTTGTTCTTTTCAATATTTGCAAGAGTACAATACATTACATTCAGCTGCTGTTATGTTTTAGCCAAGCATGGATGCCAATAAGACAATAATACATAACAGAGTACTAACAATAGTACTAACAGTTCAGTCAATCCTCGAGGATGTTACATTGTGAGAAGAGATTTACAAGAGATGATAGATCAAAGGCTCATTGAGATTCTGAGGGATAGAGATGAAGATGATGTCAATGTGATTGAACCATGCTTTGAAATCCCGGAATGCGTAGAAATTGGTTATTATGGCAAAGCTGCTGTGGAACCTCTTGTGATATGTTTGCCTGGATCTGTACCCTATAGTTATGATAAAGCTGTACCTTACAGATACAATGCCACCATGCTGGAAGCTGGAAAAGAAGTTAAGATTAAGCCTCTGTCTTCTGTTGAGAATATAGCGGATGTCAGTAGAGTGACTAGAAGCGGACGAGTTTTTACTCAGCCTCAAACAGTTGTGGATGTCCAGAGGAATTCTACTCAAGTACCTGTGAACAACAATGATGCGACAAAAGTGAATGCTGGGTCATCTTCAGAAAAGGAGATGGATGAGATTTTAAAGCTTATCAAGATGAGTGATTATAAGATTGTGGATTAGTTGCATCGCACTCCGTACAAGATCTCTATAATGGAGCTGCTGACGAGTTCTCCTGCTCATAGGGATTCTCTGATGAAAATACTTGATCAAGCCTTTGTGGATCATGATGTGACGCTGGATCAGTTTAATGGGGTTGTGAGCAATATCACTGCATGTAACAATTTGAACTTCAATGATGAAGATTTGCCTGAGGAAGGAAGAAATCATAATTTGGCTTTGCACATCTCTGTCAGTTGCAAAGAGGACTCAATGTCCAATGTGTTGATTGATACTGGATCATCTCTGAATGTCATGCCAAAATCCACTCTTGCTAAGCTGTCTTATGGTGGCACACCAATGAGATTTAGCAATGTGATTGTCAAGGCTTTTGATGGATCGAAGAAATCAGTGGTCGGAGAGGTTGATTTGCCTATTGGTATTGGACCATTTGTCTTCAAGGTTACTTTTCAAGTGATGGACATTTTCCCTGCGTATAGTTGCTTATTGGGACGCCCATGGATCCATGAGGCTGGGGCAGTTACTTCAACTCTTCACCAAAAGTTGAAATTTGTGAAAGATGGAAAGATGGTTATTGTGAATGGAGAACAAGCTTTGCTGATTAGTCATCTCTCTTCGTTCCGTACCATAGAAGCTGATGAAGTGGTCATTGGAACTGCATTCCAAGCCCTGTCTGTTAATGATGAATTCAAAAAGGATGAAGCTTCCATTGCCTCCTTCAAAGATGCTCAACTGGTGGTTCAGAATGGACATTCAGGAGTCTGGGGACAAGTGGTGAGTCTACAAGAGAACAAGAATAGAGCTGGTCTGGGATTTTCTGCCTTAGACAAGTCTGTGATGAAGTCTGAATCTGCTTTTCGTCCTTATCAAGAGATGTTTCATAGTGCTGGGTTTCTACATCCGACTCTTCCAGAGGTGGATGCTATTGTTGAAGATGAACCAGAGCCAGAAGTGCCAGACTTTGTGACCCATGGAAAGATGATTAAGAACTGGATCACCATTGACATTCCTGAGTGTACTCATGTCTCAAAGTAATTTGCTTTTATGTTTTTCAAAATCCTTTCATTCTGCCCAAGATGAAAGTGAAGTTGTTGGGGCTGTTTTCTGTTTGTTTTAAACATTAAAATCATCAATAAAAGTCATTTTGTTTCTGCATATACATGCTTTTTATCTTTTTGCTTTTTCTGGAAAGTGGTAACACAAAAAACCTTAAAAAATGTTTTCATGTTCCATAATCTGCACGATTACATGTTTGCATATATCTTTCCTTTTCCTGAAATAATAATCATTTGTGCAGATTAATCGATAAAACCATTGAAAGTAATGACCCTGCGCCCTCTCCTAACTTCGAGTGTCCTGTGTATGAGGCGGAAGAAGAGAGTGATGAATGTATTCCTGATGAGATTTCCCGACTGCTTGAGCATGAGGAAGACACCATTCAGCCATATAAAGAGCCGTTAGAAGTCATCAACTTGGGTTCTGAAGAAGATAAAAAGGAAGTCAAGATTGGGGCACTACTTGGTCAAGATGTTAAGAAGAGGATGGTAGAGCTTCTTAAAGAGTATGTTGACATTTTGCGTGGTCCTACCAAGACATGCCTGGGCTGGACACAGATATCGGGGAGCATCGTTTGCCGTTGAAACCAGAATGTCCTCCTGTCAAGCAAAAGTTAAGAAGGAGTCATCCTGATATGGCGGAAAAGATTAAGAATGAGGTCTTGAAGCAGATTGATGCAGGTTTCCTTGTCACTTCTGTATATCCTCAGTGGATTGCCAATATTGTGCCTGTTCCAAAGAAAGACGGAAAAGTTCGCATGTGCGTTGATTATAGAGATTTGAACAAAGCCAGTCCGAAAGATGATTTTCCTCTACCTCACATTGATATGTTGGTAGATAGCACGGCAAAGTTTGAAGTTTTCTCCTTTATGGATGGTTTTTCAGGATACAACCAGATTAAGATGGCACCTGAAGACATGGAAAAGACAACCTTTATTACACCATGGGGGACATTCTGTTACAAAGTGATGCCTTTCGGGTTGAAGAATGCTGGTGCGACGTATCAAAGAGCCATGACTACTCTTTTCCATGATATGATGCACAAAGAAATTGAGGTTTATGTGGATGACATGATTGCCAAGTCCCAGTCAGAGGAGGGGCACATGGAAGATCTTTTAAAGTTGTTTCAGCGTTTGAGAAAGTATCGTCTCCGCTTAAATCCAAACAAATGCACTTTTGGTGTCCGCTCTGGAAAGTTATTGGGTTTCGTTGTCAGTCAGAAAGGAATTGAAGTGGATCCTGATAAAGTTAAAGCAATTCAGGAAATGCCAGCACCAAAGACTGAGAAACAAGTAAGAGGTTTCCTCGGACGTTTGAATTATATCTCCAGGTTCATTTCCAATATGACTACTACCTGTGAGCCAATCTTCAAGCTGTTAAAGAAAAATCAGGGATGTGTGTGGAATGAAGATTTTCAGAAAGCTTTTGACAACATCAAAGAATATCTGCTTGAACCTCCCATTTTGCTCCCTCCAGTTGAGGGAAGACCTCTGATTATGTATCTCACAGTGCTGGAAAACTCAATGGGATGTGTGTTGGGTCAGCATGACGAGTCTGGTCGAAAAGAGTATGCAATATACTACCTTAGCAAAAAGTTTACCGAGTGCGAAACAAGATACTCGCTGCTTGAGAAAACTTGCTGTGCTTTGGTGTGGGCTGCTCGCCGACTGAGACAGTATATGTTGAACCACACCACCCTATTGATTTCCAAAATGGATCCAATTAAGTATGTATTTGAGAAACCTGCATTAACTGGAAGGATTGCTCGCTGGCAAATGTTATTATCAGAATATGATATTGAATATCGAGCTCAGAAAGCTGTGAAAGGAAGTGTGTTGGCAGAGTACCTCGCTCACCAACCAATTGATGATCATCAATATATCAGAATGGACTTCCCAGATGAAGATATAATGTATTTGAGATCTCAAGATTGGGATGAACCATTGCCAGAAGAAGGGCCGGATCCTGAATCCAAATGGGGTTTAATTTTTGATGGAGCTTCTAATGTTCTGGCCATGGAATTGGCGCCATTATCATCACTCCACATGGATCACATGTACCTTTCACTGCAAGGATATGTTTTGACTGTACAAATAATATTGCTGAGTATGAAGCTTGCATCATGGGATTTGAAGAGGCTATTAATCTGAGAATTAAGATTCTTGATGTTTATGGAGATTCCGCGCTTGTGATTAATCAGATCAAAGGAGAATGGGAAACTCGTCATCCTGGTTTAATTCCTTACAAAGATTATGCCAGAAGATTATTGACATTCTTCAACAAAGTTGAATTCCACCACATCCCTCGAGATGAGAATCAGATGGCCGATGCTTTAGCCACATTGTCTTCCATGCACAAAGTGAATTTCCATAATGAGGAACCTCAGATAACAATCAGGCGTCTTGATAGACCTGCTCATGCATTTGCAGTTGAGGAAGCAACAGATGAAAAGCCTTGGTATTTCGATATTAAGCGTTTCCTCCAGACTCAAGAGTACCCACTTGAGGCATCAAATAAGGATAAGAAAACTTTGAGGAGATTGGTTGGCAGTTTCTTCATCAATGCTGATGTTTTGTACAAAAGAAATTATGACATGGTTTTGCTCAGATGCGTGGATAGACACGAAGCAGACATGTTGATGCATGAAATTCATGAAGGTTCTTTTGGTACCCATGCCAATGGACATTCGATGGCTAAAAAGATGCTTAGAGCAGGTTACTATTGGATGACAATGGAATCTGATTGCTACAAGTTTGTAAAGAAGTGTCACAAGTGTCAAGTGTATGCTGACAAGATTCATGTGCCTCCGACACTTCTCAATGTAATTTCTTCCCCATGGCCTTTCTCTATGTGGGGCATTGATATGATTGGCATGATTGAACCCAAGGCTTCGAATGGACATCGATTCATCCTGGTAGCAATCGATTACTTTACCAAGTGGGTAGAAGCTGCTTCATATGCTAATGTAACAAAGCAAGTTGTGGTCAGATTTATCAAGAACAACATCATTTGCAGATATGGTGTACCGAGCAAGATCATTACTGATAATGGCTCGAATCTGAACAATAGCATGATGGGAGAACTGTGTGAAAGCTTCAAGATTGAACATCACAACTCTTCGCCTTATAGGCCAAAGATGAATGGAGCTGTTGAAGCAGCAAATAAGAATATTAAGAAGATTGTGCAAAAGATGGTTATTACGTACAAGGACTGGCATGAGATGCTCCCATTTGCTTTGCATGGGTACCGTACATCTGTTCGTACTTTCATACGGGGCAACCCCCTTTTCTTTGGTTTATGGTATGGAAGCAGTGCTCCCTATTGAGGTTGAAATTCCATCATTGAGAATTCTAATGGAAACCAAGTTGTCTGAAGCTGAATGGTGTCAGAGCAGGTTTGATCAATTGAATTTGATAGAAGAAAAGAGAATGACGACTTTATGCCATGGTCAGTTGTACCAGAAAAGAATGAAGAAAGCTTTTGATAAGAAGGTTCGACCTCGAGTATTCAGAGAAGGCGACCTCGTGCTCAAAAGGATCTTGTCTTTTACCTCCGATTCAATGGGCAAATGGACTCCTAATTTTGAAGGACCATATGTTGTTAAGAAAGCCTTCTCTGGCGGTGCATTAATTCTTGCAACTATGGATGGAGAAGAGCTCCCACGTCCCGTGAATGCTGATGTAGTCAAGAAATACTTCGCCTAAATAAAAAAGAACAGCTCGCTAAGTTGAAAACCCGAAAGGGCGGCTTAGGCAAAAAAGAGCGTCTCAGTGGATTGAAAACCCGAAAGGGCGGTCCAGGCAAAAATTAGAGACATAAACAGAATAAAATACCCGGTGGACTGAAAACCCGAAAGGGCGGTCCAGGCAAAAGTTAGGGATTCATGGCAAGTAACTACATCAGACAAGACTTGATCATCAGCAGTCATCTATTTATCATGAAGAAGTTCGACACTTTTCAACGGAAGCCTTTGCTCAGGAATTCTCAGTTGAGAGAGAGGATGGGGTCATTACATTTCAATGTACCTTTTCCACAAAATTACCACTTTCCAAACTTTGTAATAATCCATGGGGTCTTGCCTTTTGCAGGCTACCATTCTATTAAAAAAGTTTGAGCCTTTACCCTTTTATTGGCAATCTTATTTCTTTCATATCTCTCAAAATGTCATTTATTGTTGATAGTAATTTTTGAAACAAAAAGAAAATTGATTTCAACAAAATCCTTTTGAAAATTATAAAAGAAGTTTTACTTTGATTCATGAGTGCATTACAAGGAATGGATATGTTGATATATTCATATGCAAAAAAAGAAGAAGAATGTGTTCCACTCAATGCACCTTTGGCTTGGCACAAATGTGGTTTAGAACTCAACTACTGTGTTCTCTCAGCTTCGACATCATTTTGGCACCTTTTTATTTGATCATTTTACCAATTTTCCACCTCATCAAAATTAACCCCTTCATTAAACCCACTTAAACCTCATTTTACCATTTCTTACCATTTAAATGCCACTTTAATCACCAATTAAACACAAGCTAATTACCAAATGCAAAAAGACCAAATTACCACTACTCTTGCTCTCATCCTATAAATAGAGCCCACTACTCTCTCATTTCTCAAACTTTGAGAGCCAAAAAACCCTTTGCAATTTCTCTTCTCATCCCTACCAAATTCACCAAAGCTCTTTGTTCTTTCATAAAGTTTGTGAGTCACATCTTGAACCTCACAAACTTTGAGCTAAGCCACCATCCATTTCACTCTTTTTTTTTCAATTGTTGAGAGATCAAGATTTGTGTTGGTGATTCTTGAAGTAGATCCATGTTTTGTTCAAGATTTGGTAAATTTTCTTCATCCTTTTTGTATATCATGATGTAGATCCTTGTTGCTTGTGTGTGATGCATCTTTGATGCTATATTGGTGCTATTTGATGGTGATTTGATGGAAAATTCGTGCTCCAATTGATGTTTGATCATAAGGTGTTTGTATATTTGTTCAAGTCAAGTTTTATGCCTCTAAATGCTGTTTTTGCTGGATTTTACACTGAGGAAATCGATTTCCTTAAGGCTGAAATCAATTTCCTGCTGAGCGTAACTTGTTTTTTTTTTGAAAACTGCACTATGGAAATCGATTTCCCCTGCATGAAATCGATTTCCTGCTGGCAGAATGTGGCTTTTTGCCTTTTTTATGCTTGTTTTGGTTTCCTACTTCCTCCACTTCATTAATATCATTGGATCTAGGATGTTGATAGGTTTGAAATGACCTAATCCATAATATTAGATGAATGATATTAATGATAGTGTGAGTTGATTATCTTTTGTGAATTTTATTCTTCTTCCTCCATTTCATTAATATCATTGGATCTAGGATGTTGATAGGTTTGAAAGAACCAAATCCATAATATTAGATGAATGATATTAATGATAGTGTGAGTTGATTATCTTTATGCATTTTATCTTCTTCTTCTCCTTTTTTTCTTTTGATCGATGAAAGTCTTAATACTTTGATAATTCTTATGGATTCTTAGTAAAGACTAGATCGTTACCTATTTTCTTTTCGTGCGGTATTGCTTTCGGAAGGCGATCTACATATCGTTCTTCTCGCATGCATTAGCACATAAAGTTTTGACCGGCCTCGTTGTAGGGTGATTTCTACATAAATCACTTGGCGATCTTCTTAACATAGAGCAATATTTCGTGTCCCGAATCAAAAAGATCAAATATGGAAGAGAATTGTATGCGGTTGATTTATGACTTATGGAAATTTATCGTGTAGTCGCTATGATTTTATCAAGCTTCTGATAAGTTTCCGTTGACTTTAAATTCGAGTACATCCTTCACTCACCATCGATCTTCATTACTAACTTTGATAACATACTTGACAAGTTTCAAGATGGTTATCTTTAACATCTAACAACTAACTTTAATTTCCGCACTTTTACTATACCGCTCTTTATATTTCTCGCTTTATTCTATCATTTCATCATATTTACTTTCCGCCATTTTCTCTGTGTCCACTTGGACATATGTTTATGTTTCCGTTATTTTTCTTTTGTCCACTTGGACCATACTTTACTCTTATGCTAAAACACTAATAAACAACCAAAATCTAAAAAACACATAAGGCTCTTTTTGGACTATCGGTTACTATCCCTAGCATTTTGGAGATTCGGACTTATGGACCTAGTGCCTCTGGACCTTTATTCTATTATTACTCCGCTGTTATTCTGTCTATCTGGCGTTGGATTGTTGTCTGTTTATGTGTGCAGGTATTTCCTTGAAAGCCCTTGATGGTTAATTCCAAGGCATTAAGATAAGGATTTTACCCGAAAACAGCCGTTACTCTGCCTGATTTTCGTCAGAATCCTAATGTGCTTAATGAAAAGTGGTGCTAAGACAATAAGTTCATCTGGATCCCCAAGTGTTAATGTGTTGGTATTGATAATTCCAAAGGATGGGAAAACTACCTTGGCTCTTAATGTCAAGTGTTGGCTTCTTATTTGGTTAGACCGTTTCTTTCCTTAGCTTTTATTTTATGCACTAGGTTAGCCTCTTCATCTCCTCCTACTTCTTAGATTTTCAAAATCTTCTCCCTTTTTCCAAAATATTCTTATGTTTGCAAACCTTTTCAAAACCTTTTTATTAAAAATATCTTTCGCCCTTAGTTGGCTTTTCTTCAAAAGTTTAGACACCGTTAATTGTCGAAACGAGTGGTTATACCCCACGATTTTGAAATTGATTGATAATAACGAGATCTTTTCCGCGTGAGAGAGCTAGTGGCATACTCGTTGATTTTATCCTAGTTGGAGCCCTTCTTTCATTTGCGACGCAAAGAACTTGTTTGTTCTCATGCTTAAGATCAATGACTGAGTATTTCTCTCCAACGACAACAAAGTGGTTATTCGTTTTAAAAACGTTTTTCCCAAAAGCGGAACTACATTAGCTCTGACTTCTCCATTGCACCGAGGAGGTATGTAGGCCCAAAGCTTAATGCTTTGCCGAGCTTATTTTAAAAATAAAACAAACCGTTTTTTAGCACACACACACACACAGATTTTCAAAAAGGTTCCCGTGGAGTACCACGGATATGAGGGGTGCTTTAAACCTTCCCCTCATATAATCAACACCCGAACCTGAGTTCTCTTTCTTGTTTTTTTAAAAACAAAACTTTGGGTTTTACGTTCTTTTCCCTTTTCCTTTGAAAAAAATAAAGCGCGGTGGCGATTTCAAAATGGAATATTGATTCGAGTCAATCCCATGGCTTCGATATCAGATTTTCCCCGCTACACTTAGGTATCTGAAAGGTACTACTAATGTTGGTTTAATCTACTGAAGATCTAAAGAATACAACTTAGTAGGATATTATGATGTTGATTACGCTGGAGATAGAATTGAAAGGAAAAATACTTCTGGAAGCTATCAGTTTCTAGGAAGTAACCTGATCTCTTGGTGCAGCAAGAAGCAAGCAACAATTACACTCTCTACAACTGAAGCAGAATATGTAGTTGTTGCTGGATGTAGTACACAGATGCTCTGGATGAAAAGTCAGCTAGAAGACTATCAGATATATGAGAGTAACATTCCTATATTCTGTGATAATACTTCCGCTATTTGTTTGTCTAAAAATCCTATTTTACATTCTAAATCTAAACATATAAAGATTAATCATCACTTTATTAGGGACTATGTTCAGAAGGGTGTTCTTTCTCTAAACTTTATAGATATAGACCATCAATAGGCTGATATCTTTATAAAACCCCTTGCTGAAGATAGGTTTAAGTTCATTCTGAAGAACATCAGTAAGGATTTATGCCCTGAATGAAGTTTTGTGATGATCTAATATGTGGTTAGTCTGAAGATTATGCTTTATTTATTTTCTTATTTTACCTATCAGATGTTCTGATTGTGTGTGTTCATATGGATACTCTGAAACTGTTATCACAAACGTTTCATGTGTCTAAGTATGACTCGGAACTTTTGTTAAAGCAAAACAGTTGTCACCAGCTACCTCAAGATGATGACCATGTGTTCACTCATTCTGAAGGGACAAGCATGCGTGCAGTTGATGAGACGCCGCCCTAGGTAACCGTGCAAAATCTTTTCAAATCTCACGCTATCCTCCACTAACGTCTTTCAGCATTTTTTATAATTGATTAAGATTCTGTAACCGTCTCATTCATAACTCTATTGCATCTTAATTTCAAATCTGTCTCTATATATTCCATTTCAATTTCATTTTTCACTCTTTCCATTCTCTTTATTCATTGTTTATGCATTTTCTGTCCCTCTTTCGTCTTTATCAAAATCCAAAACCCAGAAAACACAATTGTTCATCAATGGCTTCATCTTTAATTCAACCATCTTCTTCTTCTCAGCAAGAACAACAACAACAACCACCAACATTCAACCCTCCCTTAAAAACCTGTCTCATTCCTACGGCTGATTTGGAAGTTCTAGGGGAACTTATGGTGGATTTTGACAATCTTCAAGAATATGGCTTCAACTTGAAGAACAACATGTTGGTTCAAGGCTAGGAAATGTTCTTTGATCGTCTCATTGGACTAGTTTACCCAGAATTGGTGAAAGAGTTTTAGATTCATGCTACTCTAACTCCAAAAGCTATACTCTCTTTCGTTTCGGGTAAAGAGATTTCAATTACTGAAAACCTAATTAGGAGGTTACTGGATTTGGAAGGTTTATATGGTGCTGCTGGAGCAATTGTAGGCAGAACAGACTAGGATGTTGTTTATGCTGAAATCTTCACCTCTGGAGGAAGCTCCGTTTGTTGATGAGATGGATTCTGATGATATGGACCTTGATAACCCTCTGCCCATGGTAGTCTGGACTCCGAAGAAGCCTCTGATTTCTCCTAAGAAATTTGCAGTTCTGACTGGAGACATGGAGACGTTGTCCGCTTGGTTCAAGGAGAATCCTGTTGCTGCTTCAACTCTTTCAGCCTCTGCTTCAACTGCAGTCACTTCAAGTTCTGAGGTGTTGGATACTCTGAAGGAACTTCAGCAGAATCAAGCAAATGTATTTAGTCGTCTAGCAAAACAGATGAAAGAAATGCTGAGATCAAGACTTGGATGCAGAGATCTGAATAATCTTCCAAGAAGCAGGCAGAAGACACTGTTGAGTTCAAGAATCTGCTAGCAACCTTAGCCTCTAAGCTTACCTAGTCTTAGTCTGTGTCTTGAGTTTTTTACGGTTTTCTTGGTTTCTTGCATCTGCTTTTGATTGTCCATTGCATCTGATTGTGAACACTGTGATTTATCAATGAAATTTCTTCTTTCATCTTTAGTGTGTCTTTCATCTGAATCTTTTATATATGCTTTTTGATGTTATGACAAAACGGGGGAGAAACATACTATTTGAATTGATTTATTATATCATTTGCTGGGCTTAAGTCTCAATATTCCTAACAAAAATTGCAAGTTTTTGTCTCTGATAGTTTTGCAGGAATGTGATAATCTGAAAAAGTTCAAAAAAGGGGAGAAACGTATCTAGAGAAAATCTTCCAAAGATTTGAAGCAAAAAAAGTTTAATGCTCTGATACATGAAATTGCAAAGATCTGAAGCAATATACTTTGATGCTCTAATAAGCTAAGTGTTCTAAATAAAATTTCAAAGCTTTAAAGTTGTCCAATGGAAACTCTGAAAGAAAGCTCTGAATCATCTGAAGATAAAGCTCAATGCGAAAGTCTCTTCTGAAATGGAAATACTCAGGGAAGTCTTTTATTTATAAATTCTTCTAGTATTAATTTCACGGGGAGATTGTTAATCTCAGGGGGAGACATATTCACACACTCTGATTAATATGCTTTTATGCTATATCTGTATATTGTCTTTTTCATATGTTATTTTGGATACAAATTCATATCAATTCTGTATGTTTTTGTCATCATCAAAAACGGGGAGATTGTTAGAACATGAAATGTTCTGATCAATATTTCTAGTTTTGATGATAACATTATATATGAATTTTGTATAAGACAATGTGGTACTCTAATTATTCACGTTTTCCTTTTTAGGAAAGGTATAAAAGAGTATGCACTGAATCATCATTCAGAAGCTCTGACCCAGAAGATCTGAATGGCTTAATCAGAACATGGTCTGGAAGACATCAAAAGATGGTCTTGAAGAAATCAGAACATGATCTTGAAGGCATCAGAAGATGGCAATTAGAAGCAAGGCTCTGAAGATTTAATGGTATCACGCTACAAAGAACTTCCAAAGTCTGATGACTGAAGTTACATCTGCACCAACGCTGAAGACTCTGATATTCAAACGTCATTCTAATAGTCTGAGTCCAGAAGCAAGTACAAGATGAAAAAGCTACAACGTCAAATCTGTCTGACTGACAAAAGGAACATTAGATGCTACAAAAGGCAAAGTCAGCAAGAGCAGTTGAAACAAGGCTTGAGGTAGTTGACAAAAGCGTGAAACATTAAATGCAGCAGTGTACTATGCACGTAAATCATTTAATGTTGTTCAACGGTCACATTTCTCCCTGCTATATAAAAGAGAAGTTCTGTTTGTTGAAAATGTAACACATGTTAAGAGATAACTTATGCTGTAGCATAATGTCTTCATCTGGGAAGTCAAAGTTCAATGCTTGATAATCATCCACTGCTTGATGAGCCAGATGATCAGCTACCACACTTCCTTTGATTGACTTTTGCGAAGTGAACTGGATGTCATACTCTGTTAAGATCATTTACCATCTTGTTATTCTTCCAGAGAGAGCAGGTTTTTCGAACACATATTTGATAGGATCCATTTTGGAGATCAGCAAAGTGGTATGGTTTAGCATATACTGTCTTAGTCGGCGAGCCGCCCATGCCAAGGCACAACAAGTTTTCTCGAGCAGTGAGTATCTTGTTGAAGGATAGAAAAACACTTAGAAAGGGGGGTTTTGAATAAGTGTAGCCTAAAAACTTGAATGATAAAAATAATTTGCACAGTTATTTTTATCCTGGTTCGTTGTTAACTAAACTACTCCAATCCACCCCCACGGAGTGATTTACCTCACCTGAGGATTTAATCCACTAATCGTAACAGATTACAATGGTTTTCCACTTAGCCCACGACTAAGTCTTCTAGAGTATCCTGATCACAACCTGATCACTCTAGGAACAAATGCTTAGACACAAGCTAAGACTTTCTTAGAGTATCCTGACCACCACGTGATCACTCTAAATACAACTGCTTAGACACAAGCTAAGACTTCCTAGAGTATTCTGATCAACAC
Organism: Vicia villosa; assembly: GCF_029867415.1. Classification (NCBI taxonomy): domain Eukaryota; kingdom Viridiplantae; phylum Streptophyta; class Magnoliopsida; order Fabales; family Fabaceae; genus Vicia; species Vicia villosa. Next base: position 66,180,534 of record NC_081186.1, on the reverse strand, counting down.
TTGATCACTCTAGTTACTTACAAATTAATGTAATCAATTCTAAGAGTATTACAAATGCTTCTGAAAAGCTATAATCACAACACTGATATTTCTCTTAACGTTTAAGCTTAATCTCACTAATATATTACCACAGCAAATTAGTGAGCTTTGGGGAAGATGAAGTTTATGAGCTTTGAATTTGAACAGCGTTTCAGCAAGTTAATTGTTAGCAAATCGTCAACCTTGCTTCTCATCAGAACTTCATATTTATAGGCACTTGAGAAGATGACTGTTGGGAGCATTTAATGCTTTGCATGTTCCGTACAGCATTGCATTTAATATTTCACACTTTTGTCAACTACCTCGAGCCTTGTTCACGCTGTGACTACTGACGTTGCCTTTAATAGCTTCCAACGTTCCTTTTGTCAGTCAGCGTAGCCTGCCACCTGTACTTTCTTCTGATCTGATGTTTGTGTATACAACGTTTGAATATCATCAGAGTCAAACAGCTTGGTGCATAGCATCTTCTTGTCTTCTGACCTTGAAGTGCTTCTGAGCGTGATACCATGAGAACTTCAGTGCTTCTGCTTCTGATCTCAAGTTCTTCTGATGCTTCCATAAACCCATGTTCTGATTCTGCCTTGACCATCTTTTGATGTCTTGCCAGACCATGTTCTGATGTTGCATGCTGAACCTTCTGAGACAAAGCTTCTGAGCGCTGATTTGTGCATACTCTTTATATATTTCCTGAAAGGGAAATTGCAATGTATTAGAGTACCACATTATCTCACACAAAATTCATATCCTTGTTATCATCATAACTAAGAATATTGATCAGAACAAATCTTGTTCTAACAATCTCCCCCTTTTTGATGATGACAAAAACATATATAAATGATATGAATTTGCGATCAGAAAGAGCAGACAGCTAAAGACAATTACACAGCTATAACATAAGCATGTGAATATGTCTCCCCCTGAGATTAATAATTCCCCCCTGAAATTAATACTAGAAGAGTTTTATAGATAAAAGACTTCCCTGAGTATTTCAGTAGAGACGTTCACAGTGCTTGATCTTCAGAACATTCATAACTTCTGATTTCTGCTTCCATAGGACAGCTTCAGAACTTGAATTTCTTTGATCTTTAGAACATTCACAGCTTCTGACTTCTGCTTCCATCGGACAGCTTCAGAACTTGAATTTCTTCAGATCTTCAGAACATTCACAGCTTCTGACTTCTTGCTTCCATTGGGACAGCTTCAGAGCTTGAATTTCTTCTTACATCACTTCATGCTAGATTGTATCAGAACATTGTTGAATGTACCAGAGCATCTCTACATCCTGAAATGTTACAGAACAAAACTAAACGACAAAAGTCAGCATGAAAGAGTCAGAACATAGAATATGTTTCAGACCACATAATATGTATCAGAGCCATATGGTATGTGTCAAAACACATAAACATACTGTTTCAGATCATATTCTATCATCAGAATATCTGAACATTCTTCCTTCTTGCTTCTGATTCTGAAGCTTCATAGCACTCAGCTTGCTTCAAGAATCCAAGAACTTGATTCATCTTGTTGCTTCTTATGTTGATCTTGCAAAGAGAATCTTCAGTTCCTGCAACAACACAACTTAAAGCATAGAACCTTGCAAGTTCTGTTAGTAAAGCAACTGATTAAATCAAATCATTTATCACATATTTCTCCCCCTTTTTGTCATAACATCAAAAATATAAAAGATTCAGATGAAAAACAAAAAGAAACACATGGAAGAAAAAAATGATTTTCATTGAAGTTCAAACAGACAAGTACAGAAATACACGAAGAGAAAGAAGAAAAGATGCACAAAAAACAGATGCAGCAAAGGCAAAAACAAAACAACTAAGACTCAATCTAAGATGACCTTAGCCTTGACAAGATCTTGGCCAACATCTCTTGAACCCCATTGTTGTATTCATCTTGCCTCTCCATGAAAGCTCTAAACTCAACATTGATTGAGCTTTGCTCATCCTGTTTCTTCTGAATAACTTCCAGAGTCCTTGCAAGACGGGAAGGTTCATCAGAAGAGGCTTCACAGCTTCTATCCACAGGGATGGCATTGTGATCTGCAGCTTCTATTGATAAATCATTTGCAAAATTTTCCTCAACAGGAACTGTTTCAGCAACATGATCTTCTGCATCTGCTTCTTGCATAGAAGCATCTCCATAATCTGCAGTCAGAATCTCAGAATCTCCATTCTCAAATGCCTGAAGAATGGCAGCTAGATTCCTAGGAGCAGAAGGACCTTCAACTTCTGGTGGGTCAACAACTTCTGGAATGACCAAACTTGGGTCTTCCTTAGAAGGGTTTTCCCTCAGAAAGTCAAAGAGGGTCTTGAAAACCCCGAGCAGAACTGGATATTGAGGTCTCCAGACCACAATCTCCCTGCAAGGATTAGCTTCCAATGCAGCAGCCAATCTTGCTACTTCCAATTCGTCCACAAAAGGCTTCTCCTCAGCAGCAACACAGTTTCTGAGAGGATGGTAGTATATACCATTATCATCCTCCAGAAGGTATCCAGGGGAACCAGGGGCAGCAGCCACAAATTTCTTCTGTACTCCCATTGCTTCTACTTGAAAATCCTTACGAAAGCTTCTCCATAGACTTCGTGTAGAAACATCATCCAGACCATTTAGGAATGCATCCTTTAGAAGGTCTAGACTGCTAATCACTTCATGTCTGAATAATTCCAGGTAGGTATAGGGTTCAGGTTCAGGCGGATTGAAGGTGAATTTGTAGTCAGGGTAGAGAAGACAATAAGGTTTGGATTCTCTGGTAGGTAAGGGATGGGCTATAGAAGGTGGAGGTGCGGTGGATGAGGAAGAAGGGATATCTGAGAGAGTGATTGATGAGGATGGAGTATTTGTAAAGGGAATAGGTGAGAAAGATTTATCAGAAGGAGTTGGGGGAAGAATACTTAGAGGTATGGGGTTTAGAATGGGAGAGGAAAGAGATGATGGAGAAGGATTTGGTAAAGTGAAGTTTACTTTTGGTTCAGAAGGAGGTGATTGAGGAGAAGGTTTAGGGACAGAAGGAGGTGGAGTAAAAACCTGCCTGGAGGCGTATTCAGAAGAAGCATGTGAAGATCTGGTTCTGTGAAAGGAGTCTCTGATCCTTTCCTTGCGTTCAGAAGAGTCCACCTTGTCAGGATCATAGGTGACCCTAAACTTCTTGGCTTTCTTAGCCTCATCTTATCGGGCCTTTCTTTTTAGCCTTGCCTGTTGTTCCTTCTTATCTTTCTTCAGAAGATCATCTTTGGATGGAAGTACTCTGCCACGGATCCAAGCAGGATCAACATCTGATTGCTTCCTAACACAATCTTCCAGGTAAAGCTTGACAACCTGATGAAGTTCTTTATGAAACAAAGAGACAAATCCTTCAACAACAACTCTTCTTGACAGAATGTCAGGAAAACTTGTGCACACAAAAGGTACATTCTTAATGAGTTCCAGTCTGAACAAATCAACACCATTGAAGATGGGACCTTGAACTACTCCAAGAAAATGAGACGCATTGAGTTTTCTGATGGAGTCCACCACTTTGCTTTCAATCAGAATGTCTGAAATCATTCTTCCGGACGGAATGGTCGTTCTTGAAATATGAGGGTACTTCGCCCTTTCATCTTCTCTTGACTCAAAGATAGAAGTCTTCAGATTCTCAAACAGAATATGAGAGATGTTGATCTCTGTCTTTTTGCCAATGCAGAAAAGAGTATACTTGTGAGCTGGACTGATGTAGGAGGAGGAGAGCATCCTCTTTCTATGGTGAAGGGAACCCAGAATAAACTCAGCCCATGCTTTATAAAATGGCCTTAAGGTGCCCGTGTTATGAGAATCAATTCCAATAGCCAGAGATATTTGTTTTTCAACTGGAGTCCAGTCAACTGTTGTGGGTTGAATACCAGACCAACCTTCTTCATCATTAAGATTGTACAGCTTCCTGATGAGTTTTTCAGTGATAACTACTTCATGCCCTAGCACGAAAGAAATAATGGCAGATGGAGTAACCGTTGCATGTACCTAGAAATCCTTCACAAGTTCAGGATAAATTGGTCCAACCAATCTATTAAGGTATTTAGACCAACCTTGTTCAAAGATTCTTACATCACACTTGAAGCCATTTGCTTTTAGATTGTTGATGTCAACAGCAGATTCACATAGAACTTCCAGTTCTTCCGTGGGAATTAAGCACGTTTTCAATGGAGCATACTGATATTTACGTAGCAGAATCTGCAAAGAGGTGAGTCTTTCTGCAGGGTTTGATGAACTTGAAGAAGAGTTCATGATGATTATGCTTTGAGATCAAATCAAAAACTAGGGTTTGAAAACAGATGCAACGAAAGAGATGTGCAAAAGAGAGAGAGAAAGGAAATGAATATGAAGCGGGTTGTTTAAACAATTTGAAATGAAAAAGAGATAAAAGAAACTATTTAAAAAAGAAATCATTATGTATTAAATGAGAAATGACGTTAGGAGAGAGAGAACGTGATAAATGAAATGATTTAGCACAGTTACCTAGGTCGGCGTCTTTTCAACTGCACGCTTTGTATCAACCGTACAGACACGTGTTCATCACCAGAAAGTAGATGACAATTGTATCCTTTTTTAATAGACTTTACGCCTTCTGATTCTGATCACTGCTTCTGATTGTTATTCTTAAGAAATGATCTGGTTCTGATAGGATCATCTTTCTTTCCAAGGATCACATCTTCTAAATGAGCTGAAATAAGTCTAGGTGATCTTCTGACTGTTGGCTCTTCAGAAATCCTGAGATTCTCTAGAGATGCAGCAACTTGATCTTCTGATCCATTGCTTCTGAGACTTCCAGCTTCTGCAGCATTGCTTCTTGGTTCTACTGCTTCTGATATATCAATATCAAAATCTGCAAAATTCTCAAACTGCTTTGGTTTTTCAAGACCAAGCTTATCATCAAACCTGATATTGATTGATTCTTCTACAATCAATGTTTCAGTATTGTATACTCTGTAGCCTTTAGAGCGTTCAGAATATCCAAGAAGGAAACACTTTTGTGCTTTAGAATCAAACTTACCAAGATGATCTTTAGTATTCAGAATAAAACATACACATCCAAAAGGATGGAAATATGAAATGTTGGGCTTTCTGTTCTTCCACAATTCATATGGAGTCTTATTTAGAATAGGTCTTATAGAGATTCTATTCTGAATATAACATGCAGTGTTTATTGCTTCTGCCCAGAAATGCTTAGCCATATTGGTTTCATTGATCATGGTTCTGGCCATTTCTTGTAGAGTCCTATTCTTTCGCTCTACAACTCCATTTTGTTGTGGAGTTCTAGGACAAGAGAAATCATGGGCAATACCATTTTCTTTGAAGAACTCCTCAAAGAATCTGTTCTCAAATTCGCCACCATGATCACTTCTAACCTTTATGATTTTACACTCTTTCTCAGATTGGATCTGAGTGCAGAATTCAAAGAACACTGAATGAGACTCATCCTTGTGTTTCAAGAACTTTACCCATGTCCAGCGGCTATAATCATCAACAATGACTAATCCATATTTCTTCCCTCTGACAGATGCTGTTTTGACTGGGCCAAACAAATCAATGTGCAAGAGTTCTAACGACCTTGAGAAAGAAACAACATTTTTAGACTTGAATGCAGGTCTGGAGAACTTGCCCTTCTGACATGCTTCACAAAGAGCATCTGATTTGTATTTCATATTTGGGAGTCCTCTGACCAGATTTAGTTTGTTAATCTGAGAAATCTTTCTCAAACTAGCATGTCCTAATCTTCTGTGCCAGACCCATTGCTCTTCTGAAACAGACATAAGACAAGTCACCTTCTGATTCTTAAGATCCTGAAGATCTGTCTTGTAAACGTTGTTCTTTCTCTTGCCTGTAAATAGGATTGAGCCATCCTTCTGACTTACAGCCTTGCAAGACTTTTGATTGAAGATTATATCATAACCATTGTCACTTAATTGACTTATGGACAATAAGTTATGCGTTAATCCTTCTACAAGAAGTACATTAGATATAGAAGGAGAGTTACCAAGACTTATGGTTCCAGAGCCAATGATTTTTCCCTTCTGATCTCCTCCAAACTTGACTTCTCCACCTGGTTTAAGCACCAGGTCTTAGAATGTAGACCTTCTTCCCGTCATGTGTCGCGAGCACCCAGAGTCCAGGTACCATGACATTTTGCTGTTTGTCCTCTTTGCCGCCAAGGATATCTGCAACAGAAATTATCTTCTCCTTAGGTACCCACAATTTCTTGGGTCCTTTATTGTTAGTTCTCCTCAAGTTCTGATTGAACTTGGGTTTAGCAAAATATTTAACAGGAGGAACAGCATGATATTCTTTAGGTTTGTCAGCATGATATTTCTTAGGATGTGTCACATGCTTCTTGGTGTGAACAGTGTTAAACTTCAGTGCGTGTGAGGTGAGCCTAATATCATGAGCATGGCCATATTTGAACTGATCATACAATGGCTTATATGTGATCTTCAAATCATCAACAGGTTCAAATTTATGTGAGGTATCACCCTCATAGCCAAAACCAAACCTTTTGTTTCCAGAAACACCATATATCATAGAAGCAAGATGACTTCTGCCAATACTTCTAGATAAGAACTTTCTGAAGCTCGAGTCATATTCTTTCAGAATATGATTCATGCTAGGAATGAATTTTTCTGTTTCAGAAGGAGATCCACTATCTTTGGATAGATTTAAAACTTTTTTCCTTCAATTCAGAATTTTCCACTTCCAGCTTCTTAGTTTCAAATTCAAACTGCTTCTTCAGCTTTTTGTATTTGATACTAAGATGAGCCTTGAGTTCCAGAAGTTCTGTTAAATTGGAAACTAACTATTCTCTAGATAGTTCAGAAAATACCTCTTCAGAATCTGATTCTGATGTAGATTCTGATCCATCATCTTCTGTAGCCATCAGCGTAAAGTTGGCTTGTTCTCCTTCAGAGTCTGATTCTGATTCTGATTCAGAATCATCCCATGTTGCCATAAGACCTTTCTTCTTATGAAACTTCTTTTTGGGATTCTCCTTCTGAAGCTTTGGACACTCGTTCTTGTAGTGTCCAGGCTCATTGCACTCATAGCAGACAACCTTCTTCTTGTTAGATCTTCTATCACCAGAAGATTCTCCACGTTCAAATCTCTTTGAAATTCTGAAGCCTCTGAACTTCCTTTGCTTGCTCTTCCAGAGTTGGTTTACCCTTCTGGAGATCATGGACAGTTCATCTTCTTCTTCAGATTCTGATTCTTCAGGATCTTCTTCTCTAGCCTGAAAAGCGTTAGTGCATTTTTTAACATTAGATTTTAATGCAATAGACTTACCTTTCTTCTGAGGCTCGTTTGCATCCAGCTCTATTTCATGGCTTCTCAAGGCACTGATAAGCTCTTCCAAAGAAACTTCATTCAGATTCTTGGCAATCTTGAATGCAGTCACCATTGGACCCCATCTTCTAGGTAAGCTTCTGATGATCTTCTTTACATGATCAGCCTTGGTGTAGCCTTTATCCAGAACTCTCAATCCAGCAGTTAGAGTTTGAAAACTTGAGAACATCTTCTCAATATCTTCATCATCCTCCATCTTGAAGGCTTCATATTTCTGGATTAGAGCAAGAGCTTTAGTCTCCTTGACTTGAGCATTTCCCTCATGGGTCATTTTCAATGACTCATATATATCATAGGTTGTTTCCCTGTTAGATATCTTCTCATACTCAACATGAGAGATAGCATTCAGCAAAACAGTTCTACATTTATGATGATTCTTGAAAAGCTTCTTCTGATCATCATCCATTTCTTGCCTCGTAAGTTTTACGCCACTAGCTTTCACTGGATGTTTGTAACCATCCATCAGAAGATCCCATAGTTCACCATCTAGACCAAGAAAGTAACTTTCCAGTTTATCTTTCCAGTATTCAAAGTTTTCACCATCAAATACTGGTGGTCTAGTATAACCATTGTTACCATTGTATTACTCAGCAGAGCCAGATGTAGATGCAGGTGGATCTGTTGGAATTTAACCAGCCATCTTTTACTGAAGTGTTTTTCTCTTCCTGAATCTTTTCTAAACACGGTTAAGTGCTTGCACCTTAGAACCGGCGCTCTGATGCCAATTGAAGGATAGAAAAACACTTAGAAAGGGGGGGTTTGAATAAGTGTAGTCTAAAAACTTGAATGATAAAAACAATTTGCACAGTTATTTTTATCCTGGTTCGTTGTTAACTAAACTACTCCAGTCCCCCCCCCCCCCACGGAGTGATTTACCTCACCTGAGGATTTAATCCACTAATCGTAACAGATTACAATGGTTTTCCACTTAGCCCACGACTAAGTCTTCTAGAGTATCCTGATCACAACCTGATCACTCTAGGAACAAATGCTTAGACACAAGCTAAGAATTTCTTAGAGTATCCTGACCACCACGTGATCACTCTAAATACAACTGCTTAGACACAAGCTAAGACTTCCTAGAGTATTCTGATCAACACTTGATCACTCTAGTTACTTACAAATTAATGTAATCAATTCTAAGAGTATTACAAATGCTTCTGAAAAGCTATAATCACAACAGTGATATTTCTCTTAACGTTTAAGCTTAATCTCACTAATATATTACAACAGCAATGTAGTGAGCTTTGGTGAGGATGAAGTTTCTGAGCTTTGAATTTGAACAGCGTTTCAGCAAGTTAATTGTTAGCAAATTGTCAACCTTGCTTCTCATCAGAACTTCATATTTATAGGCACTTGAGAAGATGACCGTTGGGAGCATTTAATGCTTTGCGTGTTCCGTACAGCATTGCATTTAATGTTTCACGCTTTTATCAACTACCTCGAGCCTTGTTCACGCTGTGTCTACTGACAATGCCTTTAATAGCTTCCAACGTTCCTTTTGTCAGTCAGCGTAGCCTGCCACCTGTACTTTCTTTTGATCTGATGTTTGTGTATACAACGTTTGAATATCATCAGAGTCAAACAGCTTGGTGCATAGCATCTTCTTGTCTTCTGACCTTGAAGTGCTTCTGAGCGTGATACCATGAGAACTTCAGTGCTTCTGCTTCTGATCTCAAGTTCTTCTGATGCTTCCATAGACCCATGTTCTGATTCTGCCTTGACCATCTTTTGATGTCTTGCCAGACCATGTTCTGATGTTGCATGCTGAACCTTCTGAGACAAAGCTTCTGAGCGCTGATTTGTGCATACTCTTTATATATTTCCTGAAAGGGAAATTGCAATGTATTAGAGTACCACATTATCTCACACAAAATTCATATCCTTGTTATCATCAAAACTAATAATATTGATCAGAACAAATCTTGTTCTAACACTTGTTTCACAATCGGTAAACTTTTTGCTAAGATAGTAGATTGCATGCTCTTTTCGGCCAGACTCGTCATGTTGCCCCAGTACACACCCCATTGAATCTTCTAACACTGTTAGGTACATTATCAGAGGTCTTCCTTCCCCTGGTGGTAACAAGATTGGTGGTTTTTGAAGATATTCTTTGATCTTGTCAAAGGCTAATTAGCATTTGTCGTTCCATCTTTCCACTTGATCTTTCTTCAACAATTTGAAGATTGGCACACAAGTAGTAGTCATATGGGAAATAAATCTGGCGATGTAGTTCAGACGTCCCAAGAATCCTTTGACTTGTTTCTTGGTACGAGGTATGGGCATTTCTTGAATGGATTTGACCTTGGCAGGATCAACTTCAATACCCTTGCTGCTGACAATGAAACCTAAGAGTTTACCGGATCTTACTCCAAATGTACACTTGTTCGGATTCAGTCGCAACCTGTACTTCTTGAGTCTGTCAAACAGCTTGTGCAGATGACCCAGATGTTCTTCTTTGGTGTTGGACTTTGCAATCATATCATCCACATAAACCTCTATTTCCTGATGAATCATATCATGGAACAGAGCTACCATATTGCACGCTGATACATTGCTCCTGCATTCTTTAAACCAAAGGGCATTACTTTGTAACAAAAGGTTCCCCAGGGTGTTGTGAAGGTTGTCTTTTCCATGTCTTTTGGCGCCATCTTGATCTGATTGTAACCTGAGAATCCATCCATAAAGGAAAATACCTTGCATTGTGCAGTATTGTCAACCAGTACATCGATGTGAGGTAAAGGGAAATCATCCTTTGGGCTTGCCCGATTTAGATCTCTGTAGTCTACACACATTCTGACTTTCCCGTCTTTTTTAGGTACAAGCACGATGTTAGCTATCCATGGAGGATAACTCAACACTTTTAAAAAGCCAGCGTTGAATTGCTTCTCAACCTCGTCTTTGATCTTCTTGGACATGTCAGGCCTACTTCTCCGTAGCTTCTACTTAACTAGAGTGCTTCCTTCTTTGATCGGCAAGCGATGGACCACAATATCGGTATCGAGACCAGGCATATCTTCGTAGGACCAAGCGAATATCTCGACATAGTCTTGTAACATTTGAATCAGTCTTTTCTTGACAATGTCTTCTAAATCAGCCCCTATCTTGACTTCTTTCTTTTCTTCGTCACTGCCTAGATTAATAACCTCAATTGGCTCTTCATACGGCTGTATAGTCTTGTCTTCCTGCTCTAATAGCCTTGCAAGTTTCCTAGGTACTTCACAATCTTCCTCACTTTCGTCCTCAGTTTGGTAGATCGGATTTTCAAAGTCATGACTGGCAATAGCAGAATCGTTATCAACAGGATCCAGAGTGAATGTGAATCTGCATTTATTATGTGGGTGTGTGTAAGAACACATAGCTATTTGAAAACGAATAAAGTAAAAAAAGAAACAAAAAGGATCGCAAAATTTGAATATGCAAACGTCCCATGATTTTATTGAATGAACATATGATCATGATATGACAAACCCTTATAAAAAGGACCAGTGTGCTCCGGGCAAGGCACCTGGCTTTTAAGTTCATGGTTCGATAGTACAGGAACCATTTTTATTTTTTTTTGAACATATAAATAACGAAAACAGGAAATTGCATTTACTCCTGATCAAAGGAGATAACATCTTCGGCTTCCCAGTTGTTCAATCCATTGTTATGAGTGGGGAATATCCAGTTGCCGTAGTTGCAGTTGTCTTCTTCGTCTTCCACAACACTGACTTCTTTGGTGACGAGACGGGCTATTGATCCTTCAGGATGAGCAAGATGCTCTGTTAGATATGAGAGCCCAGGCTGAGGTACCTCTGTTGGTTGAGCGAGATACTCGATAAGATCGTCCCATCCAGTTGGAATGATGTCTTTGATAGAGATTTGCGCACTTTGGGGAGCAGTGTACTTCACCAGAAAATCATACTTGCCACTTGGTTCTCCCAGTGTATCCCAAATTTCTTCAGGAGTGACGAGGCTTGTGATTATCTTATCGTCTTCGGAATGTTCATCCCATCCAGTTGGGACAATGTCTTCAATGGCGATTCTTGCGCTCAAGGGAGCAGAATAATTCACTATAAAGTCATACTTGCCACTTGGCTCTCCTAACGTATCCCAGATTTCTTTTGGAATAGGTGGACTAGGTAGACTTTGGTATTGCTTAGCAATGAAACCTGTGATACTTATGTCATCTTCGAACTGATCATCCCATCCATTGGGGACAACATCTTCAACGGCAATCAAAGAACTATGAGGAGCAGTGTACTTTACTAGAAAGTCGTACTTACCGCTCAGTTCTCCCAAAGTATCCCAAACCTCTTTGGGAACGGGTGGAACTTCTTTTGGATGTTGCTTAGTAATAAGGTTTGAGATCACTTTGTCATCTTCGATAGCATTTACTCCTTGGGTGATGAAATGTGACATTAACCCTCCAGAACGAGGATTTTGATCATTCTTCTGAATTCCATTAGCATAGCTCAGACCTAGCTTATCGAACTTGTAAGGCACATCAAGGAGTTGTCCCCACACTATGCAACCACCCTCTTCGATCACAACCTTAGCATCTTTGAGAGAAACCATTGTTGGAGTTATTCTTGTAGCAGGAGTAGCAGAAATATGTTTGGCAGTAGAGACATCTGGAGGGACCATCTCAAAAGATTGGCAGGGAGTTTCGATGAATTCACCATCCATCTCAACATTCTTGGAATTACTCAGGTGGCTAACCACATATTCTTTTTCACCATAAACCGTGACGACCTTGCCTTTTATCGGATATTTTAACTTCTGATGCAGGGTAGAAGTTACAGCGCTTGTCCCATGTATCCAACGGCGTCCTAGTAAACAGGAGTACGCTGGATGAATTTCCATCACGTAAAAGGTAGAATCAAAGATCTGAGAGCCTACTCTGATTGGGAGCTTAACTTCTCCGTATACTGTTCTTGTTGACCCGTCGAAAGCCCTTACCACAACATTGCTTGGTTGTAACACAACTCCTTCGAAGTCAAGTTTCTCCAGTACTACTTTTGGTAACACATTTAACGAGGAACCATTGTCCACCAGCACATGAGACAAAGTGGTACCTTTACATTCAATAGAAATGTGCAGGGATTTATTGTGATTTTTTCCGGCAGGGGTTAAATCAGCATCAGAGAAACCAAGACCGTTATCCACTGTTAGACTGGCAACACAATTTTAAAATTGGTCGACTGAAATCTCTTGTGGTACATGTGCAGCTTTCAAGAATTTCATAAGGGCCTTGGCATGGGCTTCTGAATACCTCAACAGAGATAGCATTGAAATCTTTGAAGCAGTGTGCCCCAGTTGTTCGACAATATTGTAATCACTTTTGCAGATGGTTTTCAATATCTCCTCCATTTCTTGCCTCGAAGGATCTTCAACAGTGATTTCAACAGGTACTTGAACTGGTTCAATTAATGGCTCTTTGCCTCGAGCATTGACATCTTGATTAGGAACTGGCACATGGACTGGAGTAGTATTAACATTTGGAGAAATTTCTGGCGAAAAGATTCTTCCACTTCTTGTAATCTTACTAGTCCCCACAATATTATCAACAGCTGGATTAGTAACATTCACGGCCTCCTCAGTCGAGGTGTCTTGTTTAACTCCATGGACATAAACATTCGCGCCATAACTCCACGGAACAACTTTGTCTGAGGAATATGGAAATGGAGCCGGATTAGTGATGATTACAGATGCTACTCTGGGTGCAGAAGAAATCTTGAAGGGAGCCTTGGTTGGGATTTTCAATGGTACGTTAGAAACCACTGAGACGTCCTCCATCTTCATCCCATTTGAAAAACCTTCGCACAAATTGTCTATAGAAGGGAGCTTCTCAAACATAATGGTACGACGATCAATCCACTTTTGAATTCCTCTTTTCAGGTTTTCACAACCAATGGGTAGGTGTGCACAATAATAGCAATCAGGGTCACAACCTGGAAATAAACCAGCTTGTATTAGCTTTCTTTTGATTTCAAGGAGCGGAGTTGACAGTTCTCTCACATCATGGATATAAATAGTGTCCATGATAGCATTAACGATCTTGTCATATTTTGGCATAGGCGCAGTGATGACATTTGGAGTCTCTGGAGGATCGAATTCAATTTCCCCAGCTTCTATCATGTCTTGGATTTTATTTTTCAGGGCCCAACAGTGATTTGCATCATCTCCAGGACAATTGGAATGGTATGCACATGTTGCGTCAGGGCGATAACTAGGAGAGTAAGTGTTGACATTCTTCGGAGGATCCCTCAATGTAATCAGATTTGCTTTTAACAAGTGTTGTAATGCTTGAGAAATTGGCATGTTGATTTTGGTAAAGTTCCTTCTTGGTGCGTCTGGCCGACGCGTATACTTCGGCGGTTGATCTTGTTGAGGTGCAGACGTAGAGATCAGAACAGCCCCTACAGATTAGTGATGCTCACTTTTGTTGCGACCCTTCTGACTGTGCACTGTATTGACTTCATTTCTCCCACTGATGGGCCTCTTTGTAGTACCAGAGGAGGAGCCTACTTGAATTTTTCCGCTTTGAATGCCGCTTTTGACACGCTCTCGAGTTAATATCAGGTCAGTGAAACCTGACGACGAGCTTCCCAGCAAATGACTGTAAAAAGGGCCAGTTAGAGTGCCCATGAACATGTCGACCAGCCCGCGATCAGATAAGGGAGGTTGAACCCTTCCAGCTAGATCTCTCCATTTTTGTGCATACTCTTTGAAGATTTATTTCGGTGCCATGGTCATGCTCCGTAGTTGAGTACGGGTTGGTGCAAAGTCAACATTGTATTGATGCTGTTGGTAGAAAGCAGCAGCCAAATCTTCCCAGGTGTGAACTTCTGCATTTTCCAGTTGGTAGTACCACTCGAGTTGTGTACCCGATAGACTTTCCTGGAAGAAATGAATCCACAACTTTTTATCCGCCGTATGAGGTTGTATCTTTCTCACATAGGACCTTAGATGCAGCTTTGGGCAAGAGACTCCATCATACTTTGCAAAGACAGGAACTTTGAACTTTGGAGGGATAACAACCCCTGAGACGAGTCCAAGATCGTTGAAGTCTAAACCAGGTATTTTTTGTATCTCCATAGCTTTCATGCGTTCTTCCAACTGCTGGTATTTGCTATCACCTTGTTCGTCTTCGGAATGATAATCTTCTTCGTTAGAAGAGAGAGAGGGTTTGGCAGAACCCTAATTGCTGTGATTGTCTTCTTGATCACCTTCACCGACTACTTCAGGGATCGGCGCCTTTTTGGACCTCCTGGCTGGGACTTTGACTTTCCTCACGAGGTGGCTCAAACCTACAGATCCCTCGGGCTTCTTTTTCTTCTTGGCCATCAGGGCTTTTAGTTCCTCTTGCCCCTTTGCTAGCTCCAAAATTGCTAACTGAACTTGAGCGTTCTGTGCTTCGAGATTCTTGATGCTTGTTTCGGAATCCATCCCTTCTAACTGATATAAACAACGAGAAGATGAGAAACCTGTTATGTGAACCTGTTATGCAATGTTTATGAATGAGATGCATATGCAATGTTTTCAAGGATCTTAGAATTTAGATTTGTTTAAACAAAAGAGAAGCAAATGCTTATTAGTCAACCATTTTATTTCTTTTATTTCTTTTCTTTTTCTCTTTTCTTTTCTCTTTTTTCTCTTTGCCTCTTTCGGGCTTACAAGATAAAGCAAATAACAAGGCATGGAGACAATGTTAGGTTGTACACCTTTTATTTGTGGTGATGTTTGTGTTTGTAGATTTTAGCACCTCTTTCCATTGGGTTTACTGTAACACCAGCTACTAGCTCAATTGGTAGTAGGAATTTCTATGAATACCTACTTAACTCCTAGGTACGTGGTTCGATATTTCCTTCTCTCTTGTAGTTAACAACAATCATTGGCTTTTTAGCAGCTGCCATTACCAACCATTTTTTTCATCGCGAAGAATAAACTCACAATCATCCAAAAATTTAAGTCTAATTGTACCAATACCAAAAACCACAAGTGTACTGGCATGGCATCCTCATAGCCATTCTCATCCAAGGCAACAACAACTTGAACATAATGATCATTGACTTTTCTCTCAAAACAATCCTTCTTAAAGTGATTGTTTTTCTGACAATTAAAATACTTTACCTTTGATAGTCTTATTGTCACCGAGGAGAACTACTCCATCTTGTATTAGCTTTAAAGTCTCAAACTATTCTATTCTTGGACCCATGTGATAAGAGCAACCTGAGTAAATAACCCAATTATCTTAAGTCTCCAAACTCGGTACCACAAGTGTACTGGCATCCTCATAGCCATTCTCATCCAAGGCAACAACAACTTGAACATAATGATCATTGACTTTTCTCTCAAGACAATCCTTCTTAAAGTGATTGTTTTTCTGACAATTAAAATATTTTACCTTTGATTTATCAAACCTCTTTGATTTGGACATCCCTTTACGCTCATCTCCCCCTCTTGACAAACTTAAGCCTTCACCACTATCTGCCATTATCATTACAAAATTCAAATTTTAAGCCAAGTTGTTTAAGTTTGATGCTCATTCTTGTTTTACCAAGATTGGCATCATCATCTTCCTTTTCATTTTTGAACATCCTCATACAAGGAACATAGAACTTATTTTTGCTTTCATGACAAGTTCAAGTTTTTTTTTGACATTTAAACCAAAAAGCCAAAGCAATTTGAATTTAGTTTAAGATAGCTGACATTAAGCTTTGTATCATCCAATAAAAAAAAACTTTGTATCATCATCGGGTAAATTGGAATTAAATTGAACAAGTAAAAAGAATTGAAGAAGCAAATTAGAACTTTCATTCATCATCAAAATTCAGCATGTACATGATCACCACGTTTTCTTCTTACTCTCACTAAACAACTCATTTGTATTTAACCAAAAAAAACAAAAAAAAAAAAGTAAAAACTGAATTTAACAGCATGTAAATCAATAGCATTTGCTTTTGAAAATTTGAATATCATAGAAGTATTATTGACATTATATTTTGAATGGAATCTCATAGAAGTAAAAACTAAATTACAAATTTTGAATCTCATAAGAAGTATTATTGACATTATATTTTGAATGGAATCTCATAGAAGTAAAAACTGAATTCCAATTTGTTACTTGTTACACTACAGTGACCCACCTAAATCAAATTCCCTCGGATCACCTTAAGGTCCTAGAGTTCCCCGTCCCAACAAACCTCGCCAAAAGACAGTAGTCGAATTAGAACCGATTTGAGAACCAAAACACAAATCTACTTCGTTCAATGAAATTTAAACTATTATTTCTCTTAAATTGACCTATACACTCAAAACTCAATTTATATGCCGTTTACAATAATGATTAAAAAAAAAATAGAATCTCCTTCAGTGTCTTCCAAGGGAATACTTTGAATTCATTGGATAGATATGACAACATCTTTCCCTTCAACGTCTTCAAATTTCTCTTTTGAAGCTCCGCCCTCTTTTAAGTTGTTCATTGTACACAGAAAGAAATTATGTATCCATAAGAAATTTCTCTTTTGAAGCTCCGCCCTCTGTATAGCTTTTAAATTACGTTGAATTTTCTGTCAATCTCGTGAACCCTTTGGCAGCGCGGTTGTCTCTAACAAGATATTATCACCGACCAGTATACCTTTTTCCATACACATCTGTCTCCATCCATCCATCATTCAAATAGTAACCGGATGAATTTCCGTTTGCTATAGTATGTTTAAAGATCCACCGTTTTTTTAGCAACATCAATGACTTTGTGCTACGGTGAATTTCCTCATTCACGGTATAACAAAGTCATTGACGCTGATTGGGCGATTGACGTTGCTAAAAAATGGTGGATCTTACTACAGCAAAGGAAAATTCATCCGATTACTATTTGACTGATGATGGAGACAGATGCGTACAAAAAAGGGTATAACGACGGATGAAATGGTTAAAGACGATCGCGATGTCAAAAAGTTTACGGATTGGCAGAAAGTTCCTACTTTAAAAGTTATAGGCGCTTAAAATTTAAATGGTTTTTTTTTTCAAATTGGATTGACTTTATTGTAGATCCATTAATTCTTTTTGTGTCCAATATGAACAACTTAAGGAGGGAGTGAGGGTTCTAGAAATTTGAAGATGCAGAACCACTTTACTTCTGTATCTTCAAATTTGATTATAGAAAAATGTTTATTAAAAATGATCGGTTATAAAAACCAAAATTTTAAAAAATCCAAAATTTGAAATCTTCATTTAATCAAATGGGTGTTAATATAAAAAAATTTATTATATATATTATTTTCTTTTTAAAATCTAAAATTTTATAAAATATTTATTAAAAATGATCGGTTATAAAATCATTTACAGAAAGTTGCTAAGTTTATTTTGTCACAAAAACTATGGGCCTTAAAATCACTTAAAAAATTTAAAAACAATCATTAATTGTAGTAGGTAAAGTAAATTGTTTGTATTAAAACAAATCTTTTGATTATTTCCCTCCTAAATTGGAGAAGGTAAAGTAATAGAAATATTTGAATTTAACTAATTAAAATATTTTGCACATATTTTAACCCATTTTCAAATTGTTACATCAATTGTGTAGAAACAAAATAAACAATTATTATTAAAACATTAGCAACAAAGTTGCAAATATTTTTTTTAAAAGTTTAATAAACAATAAAAAATAATCTGCAACACATTTTCTTCTTCAATTGATTGAGAATCTGAAAAATAAAATAGAATGAGAAGTCATAAATAATTCAGGTCTGAGTGATTCAAATCTAAAAAATTTTTTAAATTAACACAGATCTAAAAGTAGTTATACATTTTTCTCTTTCGATAGAAAATCCCTGTAATTAATATATTTTAATAAATTAGTAATATTAATTTGAAATTTCAATACATTATTTCATAATTATTAAAATAAATAACAATAAAACTTTTAATATTTATCCCACATTATATTTTTAGATAATAATAAACTTTTAATCAAATTTAAAAATAGTTTTTTAATGGAGTAATAAACTGAAACTTGTTATTTTTTGCAAAATATAATACATATATATTTTTTATAATTTTTTATTAAATAATTAAGTTTAAAATAATTTATTTGAGAGAATAAAATCACAATAATAATTAGTTTTGATTTTTAGAATCAAATTACAAATTATAATTAATCTTAAATACATTTTATGAGAAAAAAGCTACAAATAAAATTAGTTTTAGAAAATTCAAACAGAATGTATGGTTTAGGAAGAAAGAAAAAGTAGAAAAACCAGGTGATAGGAGAAAGAAGGAGTAAAGAAAAGGAAAGCAACATTGATGTGAAAGGAAGAAACAAAAAGCAGCTGGGAGATGATTAAGTTATCCCCGTGGCAAGTTTGTGAGCAAGCAGCACATTTTAGTCTTTTCTAAAACATATAATATTTTTATATGATAGATAGCATTACTTATATAGTAAATTTTAGGGCTAGCATGTATTCCAACAAGGACCAATATGCCCTACCCACTTGATTAAATGAAAATGAAATGAACTACCCACTTGATTAAATGAAAATGAAATGAACTAACCGAAATAAAAATGGATTAAATGAAAATGAACTATCTGAAACATTGTTTAGAGTTTGCAAGTGTCACTCCCGTATGCATTATAACAATTTCTTTCCATTCTATTTATAGTAACTTTTATTATTTCTTTATTTGTTTTTTATTTAATTTATTTAATTATTTGGTTATATTTACTTAATTATTTATATAATATAATATAACATCAATTAGTTATTGGTTTCACTATAGGGAATCTGAACAATTTTTATGAATGATACTTTGTTTTTATTTTTCACGTGAAATAAGGAGAGATTGCACCATTGAGAGATTATTGCAATAATCTTATTTACAACTTCCCAATCTTATCTTAGGTTTTGTTCAATCAATACAAACCTGCCCCAAATTCACTCATTCCTCACGCTATAAAACCATACATTCCCTTTTTTCGAGTCATCTATAATTCTCATAATAAACATTTCCCAAAATCCTCCATCATCCTCAACCAAGGAGAGTCCAGATCTATAAAGCTATGTAATTGTAGCAGTGAAATTATATAATAGATTGGGATTAGGATTTCTGTGCGTTGAGGGTATTTTACTTAATGCTTTGATTGTTGAATTGTAGAAAAGAGAAAAAGACAGATAAACAGAGGAAATGGGTGCGTCGTGAATATAAAAGAGAATATCTGTTTTACACGTTACAAACAAATAGAGGATTTATTTTTATTTATATGATTTTTTAATTGATTTGATTTAGCTTTTAATTGCTTTTATTGGAATTAAAAAAATAGATTAACTGGATTAATGAGAGAAAATGGGTGGTTTTCTCTGCTAGGGTTACGATGACCTTAGGTAAACGGGCGGCTGGCCGGCCGAAAAAACTGGTGGCAGCACGCCAGAAGAAAACTGACAGCAAGAATACTACCAACGTCATGGATTGGCCGGAAACAACTGAGGACAATATGAATTCTGATAAACCAGAGAGTCATGTTGAACCGTCCACGTTAAGAAAGGATGATTCACCAAAATAGAAAACAGTTGAGGTTGAGGAACGACAACGATCACCTTCCCTTACATTGGAGCGAAAACCATGGGTGGATATTATTAAGGGGAACAGGAATCAAGAACGAGGAATGATGGTGGAGTTTATTGCGCCGACTCTCGTGAATGGAGAGATGGAAGTAATCATCGATGAAGAGGATCTTGTAGGGGAATTAGCATATTGGGAGAATTCCATTATCTTGTTTTCCCTATGGGAAAATCTATCTATGCATGCTGTAAAGAAGTTCATGGAAAACACATGGAATTTTGTCTCGTTACCGGAATTATATTACAACGACGAGGGATATTTCATAGTAAAGTTCAATAGCAATGAAGATAAGGAAAATATCACGACCTCAGGACCTTACTTCATATTTGGACACCTGACTTCGAGATTAAGGAAGATTTGCTTAGAACTCTCCCTTTATGGGTAACACTGCCGAATCTACCGTTACACTTATGGGGAGAAAAAAATTTGTCCAAGATTGCTAGCACCATTGGAAAACCTATTGCCACGGATGAATGCATAGCCAAAAAGTTAAGAATCTCGTACGCAAGAGTCCTAATCGAAGTTGATTTAACACAAAAACCACGAGAAACTGGTTGTATTAAGGACCATAATGGAAAGACACTGTCACAAAAAATTGAATACGAATGGCGGCCGAAATATTGTCATACATGCTTAAGGATTGGACATGACTGTTCTACCCAGAAAAATGGCCCCATGCAATGTAAATCTAAGGTGTGGAAACCATTAAAAAACCTGAAAGTGAAGCTCCTAGTGGTAAAACAAGTTTCGTTACACAGGCAGTAGCAAATGGAAAAAAATGGTGATACGGGAAAATAAGAAGATAAATGCAGAAAAAATAAGAAGGAAGTTTGGCTCATGTTGGAATTATGAAGACAACTACATGCATCACGATAATGGAAAGGTGTGGTTATTATGGAAACCGGATATTGTGCATATTAGAGTGGTGAACATTGCTGATCAATATATTCATGTAGAGGTTTGTACATTAGACCGCATTATTCAATATGTTGCTACTATTATTTATACTTTTAATCAATTAGAGAAAAGGAAACTGTTATGGAAGAGAATTGAAGCCTTAAGCATGAATGTAAATAGTCTGTGGATTGTAATTGGAGATTTCAACAATGTTCTCACAAGTCAAGATAGAATTGGGGGCAACAATGTCACTGAGGCCGAATATAAAGATCTTGCGAACATGATGCAAATTACTGGCCTGTTTGAAGCAAGGACTGCAGGTTCGCATTTTACGTGGTCTAATAAACAGACGAAAAATGCAATATATTCACGAATTGATAGATTGATTGGAAACGTGCAATGGTTTCAACAACTCCTAGATGTTACAGTGGAGGTGCTATTGCCAAATATTTCAGACCATGCTCCATTGAAAGTGACTATGGTATAACAGCAAGTCAGTAGAAAAACTATGTTTAAATTCATCACTTGCACTACAAAAGATGAATCATATGTCCAGTTGATCACTAAAATTTGGCAGCAAAAGATGGAAGGAACAACAATGTTTAAGCTTTGGGCAAAGTTGAAAAATCTGCAGCCTATTCTACATAAGTTAAACAAACAATACACAAATATTCAGCAACAAATTCAGCAGGCTAGGAGGGTTTTGGAACAGGCACAAAATGATCTTAATTCCAATTTATTTGATGCACAAGCCATTGAACATGTAAAGCATTGTACTGATCAGATCACACGTTTAAATCAGCTTGAGGAATCTATCCTATTGCAGAAATCAATAGTAACTTGGTTTATATTAGGTGACGGAAATAATTCGTTTTTCCATGCATCTGTAAAGGAGAAGAACAATCACAAGGGGATCCACACATTAACTTCCTTGACTCGAGAAATATTGAATACTCAAGATATAATTGAAAAAGAAATAAATTGAATTCTATACTGATCTAGTTGGCACTAAAGAAACGATCGTGACAGGCATCGACCTGCCAGCCATTCGCAAAGGAAAAAATTTAAGCACCGACTCAGCGAAGCGCATCATTCGACCAATTGAAGATAAGGAAATTTGGGAAGCACTTACTAGTATTAGTGATAACAAAGCCCCCGGGATCGATGGCTTTAATGCTTTCTTCTTCAAACTCGCAAATTGTGAAGGAAGATGTAAAGGAAGCAATCTTAGAATTTTTTGATACTTGTAACATGTACCTGGCAGTAAACTGCTCCCTCGTCACTCTAATTCCAAAAACTCCAGAAGCATCTACTATCAAGGACATGCGGCCTATCGCCTGCTGCACGACGATTTATAAGATTATCTCTAAAATTCTCACTGCTCGATTGGGTGAGGTAATTAACACTGTGGTCCATGAAAATCAATCGGAGTTTGTTCCGAGTAGAATTATTCACGATAACATCATGATGGCGCAAGAACTAATTAGGGAATATAATAGAAAGAATATCTCCCCTCGTTGTATGGTGCAAATGGATGTTCAGAAAGTGTATGACACAGTTAAGTGGACAGCCCTCCGTCACATTATGACTGAGCTTGGCTTCCTACAGATTTTTATCAAGTGGATTATGGTGTGTGTGACTACGGTATCATAGAGATTCTCTATTAATGGTATTCCATCGAAGATCCTTAAAGCTAAACGAGGACTTAGACAGGGTGATCCCATCTCACCCCTGTTGTTTGTTCTTATAATGGAATATTTTCATCGAGTCCTGCAAAGTCTTCATCTTATCCTAGACTTTAATTTTCATCCAAAATGTAAACGACTCAAGATTGTTAATTTATGTTTTGCTGATGACATTTTGATGTTTGTTAGAGGAGACGTTAAATCTATCAAGCTAACCATGGATAAAGTTAGAGTTTTCTCGGACTCTACGGGCCTGAGAATGAGCATCCCAAAAAGTAAAATTTATTTTGGGGGTGTGGATGATGACACTAAGCAACATATCTAGCAAATAACAGGTTTTGCTATAGGATCTTTGCCTTTCAAATACCTTGGAGTCCCTCTTGCTAGTAAGAAACTAACTTTCTCACAATGTCAACCTTTAATTGAGAAAATGCTTACTCGGTTAAATCATTGGAGCACTAGATTATCATCTTATGCGGGTAGATTACAACTTCTGAAAAGTGTTATTTTCTCTATTGCTAATTATTGGATGCAAATTTTCCCTCTGCCGAAAAAAGTTATTACTCACATCAACAGTATTTGCAGGAATTTTTTATGGACTGGTAAAGAGAATAAATCTAGAAAAGCTCCGGTAGCTTGGGATCATATTAATGATCCTATCTCAACAGGTGGTCTGAATTTAATTTCTCTTATAGAGTGGAATAAAGCAACTATTGGGAAACTTCTATGGAATGTGTGTGAGAAAAAAGATAGGTTATGGATAAATTGGATACATTCCCATTTTTTAAAAAAGGTTGGTCCTGAATTATAATGTCCTGGTTACCATTGCTCTTGGATCCTCAGAGCTATGTTTAAACACCGGGACATCCTCATGCAGTCAAAGGTCTGGAAGGGATTCCAAAATACAGGTAATTATGTTACGAGGAAAATTTATCATATGTTGAGAGAAAAAAGACCTAAGGTGCACTGGAGGAAACTCTTCTATAGTAACATTGCCAGACCAAGAGCTAAATTCATTCTTTGGTTGAGTTGATTGGAAAGGCTTCCAACTAAAGATCGTCTTCTCCGTTTTGGTGTCGCTAATGATGATAAATGTATTTTTTGTGGCTTTACTGAGAATTGTAACCATTTATTTTTTGAGTGTGCTATCACAAAAAAGTATGGTTTGATATCCTTAATTGGATTAACGTGGTACATACACCGGGGGGTTGGAGCACGGAATTGAATTGGTTAATCCAGATGGCTTGTGGAAAGGGAAGTAAGAAAATCATCCTGAGAATTGCTATAACTGAGACCATTTATGCAGTATGGACAACTCGGAACAAGATCATATTTCAAAACAAGAAGGTGGGCTCTCTACATAGCAGCGATGTGATTGACATAATCCATGTGAGAGCTAGTAATAATAGTAAGCTGAAAAGATATTGTACTAGTGTTTAGTTGGTGTGTCTTTTTGTCTTTTTGGCCTTTTTGTCTCTTAGATGCCTGGATCGTCTGATCGGCTTGTAATTTTACGTAATTTTTTGGAATAGAATTCTTCTTTGATCCAAAAAAAAATGGGACTCATTTTTTTGGAGTGAGAAATGTATATCTTTGTTACATTTTCCAGATTTTATTTTTTAATCAAATTTAATAAATGGACAATAATTATATTTAATTGATTTTTATGGAGTTTAATTGTAGAGATAGGGAAAAAATGTACGTTTGGTTCCAAGAGAGAAGTTTTTTTTCTTCTTTTTTATTGCATTTGATTTTTATTTAATAAGAATTTTTTATTGCATTTGATTTTTATTTAATAAAAATTAAAAGTTTTTTAAAAAAATAAGTAAGAATGGAAAATGAGAGACTTAGGCTTTTCTATTAATTTTCATTTTTATTTCAAGTATAGTATTTAATTGAAGGAATGTGGCACTCTTTTTCGTTTAGGTAAGATAGTTTTGTTTTTATTTTATTTTATTTATCTGTTATTCATTTAATTTGATTTTGTTAATCTATTTAATGGAATAATGTAAGATGAGTTATTTTGAAAGCCTATTTAAAAGTCTCTTTCTTATTAATGTTTTTAATTAATTCATATTACTTAAGAAGCCTTATAGGTCGCATATATATATGAATATTTAGACCAACCTATTTAGCATTTTTTTCTAATATATATGCATATGTAGACCAATCTATTTAAGGCTTTTTCTAATATATATGCATATATAGACAAACCTATTTAGACTAATTTTAATATATATGAAAATATAGGTCGGCCTACAAGACTCTATAGACTTTTTTAATAGCCTAAGCCTGATCAATTTTATTAAATAGGCTTTTAAAAAAGCCCAAGCCTAACCTTTTTATCAAATAGGCATGGCCTGACCTGACCTTAAGTAGGCTAGGCTATTGGCCCCTGTAGGCCGGCCTGGCCTATTCTCATCCCTAGTTGCAAAGCACCAATTTTCCACCTAATGTATCCACCCACTTTTTTGTTTGTTTTGTTTTAGTGAATGAAATAATATATTTTTATCCATAAATCAACTATTATTACATATCATTATTACATAATATTATTATTATTATTATTATTATTATTATTATTATTATTATTATTATTATTATTATTATTATTATTATTATTATTATTATTACATGTTATTATTTATAATAAAATATAGTTAAAAAGGAAAATATTTAAAAAATAACATGGAGATTCAATGGTACATGGGTCCTCTAAAATGGTAACATTTATACTAAAAATTGATATAATATTTGTTTTAACAAAAAAATGTAAGATAATTATGATGCATAGAAATCACAACTGAAAAAACAAATAGATAGTTATATATTTAATTTATTTTATGATGTATTAAATATTTATAAGAAATATAAATAAATGTAAATGTATAATATATGAATTTTATATTCATATGATATTTTTGTTAATGTAAATTCATAATATATGAGTATGATATTTTTGTTAATGTAAATTCATAATATATGAGTCTTATGTATCTTTGTAAAAAATAATTCTTAATTTTAAAACTTGAGTCAATAAATAAAAGTTATTTTTAATATTTGGAAAATTCTATCTCAAAAGTCAATATTTTTGGAAAATGGATGAACTATCAAATATTTTTTATTGAATCCTTTGAAATGAGAGAAAATATTTTTATCATGTATAAAATTCTATTGAATCATTTTATCCCGTGCCTCGCACGGAGACGTTCCAAGGCCGTGAGTATATATCCTTAATCATTATATAGTTATTTTGAAATTCCTTATAGTCATACTGATCGGAATCAATCATACTAAATTTAAACTCGTGCCTTGCACGTGTATACACACTAGTTTAAATAAAAACAAGATAAAAAGAGATCGGAACGAGTGAAAGTCAGGTGCACGTTTGATTAGAAAAATAAAATGAATATATTAAAATGATTTATGTGCGACGAAGTTTAATAAAAATATCTGAAAATGTTTAAAAATGCAAATACAAATATTCGGTTAACCAGGTTCTGACGGATAAAAATGTGACTGCAAATAGAGTAATTGATTGTTACAAGATTGTTGAAGAACAACAACATACATGCCTAAACCTTTTCTAGGACGTGTCACTTTGTCAAATTAGTCAGTAGTTTATCAAACTTAATCTTGAAAACTTTTAAGACAATATCAGGGCGATCATGCGACTTTAAGTTTTGCTTCGACTAATTAGGGTTGCACGTGAACGTTATAAACATATCTTAAAAACCAATTGCACTGGATATTGACATACCATTAAAATAACGTTGATCCATATATCATTTGTTGCCAAAGAAAGATGATGGAAAAACATATTGCTTCCCTATTTTGACATCATTGCTGTTTTGTCCGCTACCAGATTGTTCGCTTAATTTGTGATATTTCCCAACTCTCAACTTAGATTGGTTCTTTCTCAACCAACTAAGATGTTCTGATTTCATCATTGTGTACCACCAACCAATAACAGTTGGAATAATCTTCTAGAATATAGTAGAGTTTTAGCTTTGTTGCACCGCTCGTGTAATCGGAAGCATTGTCAATCCTTTAGAGTGTGTTTGGATGAGACAATTAAGAATTTTTAAGGAATTTAAAATTCTAAGCAATTCAAATGATTCAATTGAAATTCATTCAATTTTAAATTCTTTGTTTGGAGAAGTATTAAAATGATTCATTGTTAAATTTTTTGGTCATTTTCATCAATTTTAAAACTTTTTGGCCAAATTTAAAATATGAAAAATAGAGACTAATTTGCAATTTTTGGAAAATTTAAGGGACCATTTGGAAAATTATTAGGGACTTATTTGCAATTTTGTGAATTTTTTTTAGATAAATTTATAGTTTTAACAAAATATAAGGATCATTTTGCAAATTTAGAAAAATTAATAATAAACAACTTAACACTCAAGTTATGGAGCAATTTCAAATTCTTTACTTTTTTTTGATGTCACTTGAAATTCTTTAAATTTAACTTGAATAAAATACTTCATAAATTTATATCATTTTAACCATTCTCCATATTTTTCATCCAAACAATGAATTTTGGTCAAATCATTTTCAATTCCCTTAAAAAATTATTTTCCCTCATTAAAATGCTTCATCCAAACACACTCTTATTGTTTAACGATTTTGTTTTGCAACCACAATTTCATGTCCATAATTGTGTAGTATATTTGACATGTAACCCTGCTCATTATATGAAAATATCATTTATTCTTTGCCAATGACCATCACATGCTTCAGTAATGATGTCTCTTTATGAAGCTGGATCTATATCACCAACAATAAGAGCAGAAATTTTAGAGATCGTTGGTACGTTGTAGACACGGTTATCTCCAGACTGATCTGAGATAAGCTTCAATACTAAAAGAAGTGAATGAAAACTTTGCATTTTAAGTTCTAATGTTTTCTTGAAAAATTTTGTATTCAAAATTTGTACTATAAAAAAATAGTGCCCGCAGTGGATGTGGTGACGGTTTTAGAAAAGGGATGACAACTTTCCCACCTTTGCAACGTAACTAAAACTTTAGAATATTAAGTGCCTTGACTTGTTGTTGCGCACTTGATACCACATTTGTGCTCGACAATGTTGGCATTCCCATATAGGATCGCATATGTCTAAGAATTATGCTATGCATAAAATTGAAAAGTAACAATAAGTCGGCATAAAAATTGAAGTTTATACATCATAATTGAGGGATATAAAATATACCATGTTGAGTGAGTCTGGTAAGACCTTAGAATCTATGAAGCACGGACACCCCTATAACGGCTCCGACACTGACACGGCGACACCGTTAATAATTTGAAAAAATGAATAAATTAAATGTAATTGCAAGTGTCGGTGCAGGTGTCCGTCATCGACATGGACACCGACATGCTATTAGAATTAGAATGATGACTGATACTACTTTCACAATTATAAGTAGGCGTTCAAGTATATCATTATGAGTGATGTTATTCCTAACAAGGGAGACAGAGAACTTATTCTTCGTTTGTATGGTTGTAGTATTAAACTTGTTGAACAGAATATTACCTTCTGGATAAGTCAATCTTGGTCATTTAGTGTTATTGTCTCTGCGGTGTCTTTGAGAATAAGGAGTGTGATACATGTATGATCTTAGTGATGAAAGTGGTGTACATGAAGATGTAGTGAAGTTTTTGGTCAACATTATTAATCTTCTTCTTTTGCGGGTAATAGAAGCATGGGTAGCTATAGAGTTATCATCACTCATATCCATTAAATGTTTGGAAGAATGGCATACATAGGAAGAAAAAATGCAATTTAAAGGAAACACGTTAAATATGTCAGTTCAAAGGAGTAAATAGATGTAAAAGAACTATTACAATGTATAATAAATGCAGAGAAGAATGAAATAAGAAATTGAATTTAAAATAAAGTATAATATTAGGTGATTAATCATACTTACTTGAGTGAGTGTATTGTTATGTCGCAGAAAATGGTTGCACACAAAAATTGGTCATACATAATTGAAAATGAAAATTATCTCAAAAATTATGTTTTGGTATGCATCTAGAAAGCTTATTCATTTGCTACAGGAATAAGGGCGGAAGTGATGTCAAGTTCAAATTTGTAAATGCGCGTTTGTTGATGAGTGCCAAAAAGTCGTGTTTTTAGTAGTAGTTTCGTGGCACTTATCGTTTATTTGCATTATACTCTTCGAATAAATCCTCCACTTTTTGTATAAATGTGTATATTTAGTGTATAATCGAGTTTCAGTGTATTTGTGTACCGTTTGATAGTTTTCTATTCATTTTGTAGGTATTGATGCGTATTTGGAGCATGAGCAATAATGAAGGTAACAGATCAAACTACTCTCTTTATATTGACTTGCAAAGGTTTGTTGCAAAAGTAAAGTTTCAGTTACAAAGAAGGTCTTTATATAGAGACCAGGAAAACATAAATAGACATAAAAAAACACAGCATTTAATAGTTAACTATTTCCTATGAGAATAAACCTTTTTGGCTACCCTAGGAGAATTTGTCTTTTGGCTTTTCAAGACCGCATTTAATTTATCCAACAAAACTCCCCCATAAATTAAATGCTCCTTCGATCCACTAATCCCAGCATCATCTTGCCTCTGTCGAATAGCTCCTTCGACAATGGTTTTGTAAGAATATCCGCAGCTTGATCCTTGCTTGCCACATGCTTCAGTTCGACGCTTCCATTTTTCACATGTTCTCAAATGAAATGGAAATATACGTCGATGTGTTTACTTCTTTCATGATTCATTGGATTCTTCGCCAGTTCGATTGCCGATTTGTTGTCGACTTGCACTATCGTTGCATTTTCCTGCTTCTGCTCTAATTCGCACAACAGTCTTCTAAGCCATATAGCATGGCATACACACCAAGATGCAGCCACGTATTTTGCTTCGCATGTCGACAATGTCACAATTGGTTACTTCCTTGAGAGCCAGGTGAAGGTAGTATTTCCCATAAAAAATACATATCCTGATGTACTCTTTCGATCATCTATATCTCCACACCAATCGCTGTTGGAGTAACTTGTTAGCTTGTAATCTTCTGTTTTTTAGTAAAACATTCCAAGTGACATAGTTCCTTGGATGTAACGAAGAATTCTCTTCAAATCTTTCCAATGTGTGTGAACTGGTTCTTCCATAAATCGACTCAAGATTCCGACACTTAGAGAAAGATTTGTTCTAGTGCATGTGAGATATCGAAGACTTCCGACCAAGCTTCGAAATTTGTTTGCTTCGACACGTTCCCACCCATCAAATTTTGAAAGCTTGACTCCTGGCTCCATTGGTGTCGAGATTGGATTGCAACCTTCCATTTTGAACCACTTCAGAATGTCCTTTGCATATTTTTCTTGTGAGACAAAAATTCCAATTTTTTCTTGTCGAGCTTCCAGACCAAGAAAGAAACTCATCCGACCTAAGTCCGTCATCTCAAATTCTCGTATCATTTGACCTTTGAATTCTTCGATCATTTGATCACTGTTTCCCAGGAAAATCAGGTCGTCAACATAGAGAGCAACGAGCAGTATATTTCCTTTATTCTTCTTTACATATAGGGCATGCTCATAGGGACATTGCTGGAAACCATTCTTCTTGAAGTAAGTATCAATGCGTGTATTCCATGCCCGAGGTGCCTGCTTTAATCCATAAAGTGTTTTCTTGAGTCTTAGCACTTTTCCTTTGCTTTCGTCTTTCATGTATCCCGGTGGTTGTTCGACATAGACTTCTTCTTCGAGCACACCATTCAAGAATGCTGATTTGACATCCATTTGAAATATTGGCCATTTGAACTGAGCAGCTTGAGAAAATAGTAGTCGAATTGTCTCCATTCTTGCAGCTGGTGCAAATACTTCGTCATAATCAATTCCTTCCTTCTGCTTGTATCCTTTTTCCACAAGTCGCGCCTTGTACCTTTCAACTTTACCTTGTGCATTCATCTTTTTCTTGAACACCCACTTCACACTAATGGTTCGACTTCCTTTTGGTAACTCTGCTAGTTCCCAAGTTTTGTTATGTTCGATAGCTTTAATCTCTTCGTTCATGGCATTCTTCCATTTCTCATCTCTCCATGCTTCTTCGAAACTAATGTTTTTGGAATCTGTTAGCCGACACACAAGATGTACTTCTTCTGTATTATCATACAACTCTTGCAAACTTCTCATTCTGGGTTGTGAAGATTCATCTTCATTTTCAGAGTCTTCAAACCTTGGCGATTGATT
Source organism: Vicia villosa (assembly GCF_029867415.1). Classification (NCBI taxonomy): domain Eukaryota; kingdom Viridiplantae; phylum Streptophyta; class Magnoliopsida; order Fabales; family Fabaceae; genus Vicia; species Vicia villosa. The sequence continues at coordinate 66,149,708 of NC_081186.1, read as the reverse complement.
CTGGGTTATTGGTATACCGACTAAGGGTTCTCTAGTTTCGACTATATCTTCTGTCGAATTGTTCCAGTCCCACCTACTTGCTTCATTCACTCGAACATCTCTACTTACTATCACCTTTTTGTTTATGGGGCCGAATAACCAGTATCCTTTTGTTTTCTCATCATACCCAATTAGTATATACTTCTGACTCTTGTCTTCAAGCTTCGTTCTTTGTTGATCTGGCACACGTGCATAAGCAACACTACCAAATACTTTAAAATGAGATACAGTCGGCTTCTGTCCACTCCATGCTTCTTGCGGTGTTCGATCTCCCAACTTTGAATGTGGACATCTATTTTAAACATAGATTGAACATTGCACGGCTTCTGCCCAAAAATCCTTCGACATGTTCTTACTTTTGAGCATTGATCGTACCATGTCAAGGACTGTTCGGTTTTTCCTTTCAGCAACCCCATTTTGTTGAGGTGAATATGCTGCAGTTAAAAATCTCCTTATACCCTGCTCCTCGAAGTACTTCATGAAAGTTGTCGAAGTATATTCTCCTCCTCTGTCAGAACGAAGAGCTTTGATGTGTCTATCAGTTGACTTTTCAACCATTACCTTAAACTTTTTGAATGCTTCGAATGCTTCAGATTTTTCTTTCAGGAAGTAGACCTATGTCTTTCTTGAAAAATCACCGATGAAGGAAGTGAAATACTTCTTACCACTGAAAGATTATGGAGTGATTGGTCCACAGATGTCGGTGTGAATTAATTCAAGGATGTGCTTAGCTTGATATTCTGCCTTCTTTTGAAAAGAAGTTCTCATCTGCTTGCCAAGAACACAATCTTCACAAAAAATTTCTTCAAACTCCATGTTAGGCAAATCCATGTACCATGTTTCTTCCCGCTAATCTTTTTAACCCAGCATGATGTAAGTGACCAAAACGTAGATGCCATAGAGTTACTTGGTCTTCAGTATCAATTTTCAAACATTTTCCTCGAACGCTTCTCAGATTCAGCTTGTACATTTGATTTCCTCCCATCTCGACTTGAGCAATTTGATGTCCTGATTTATCCTTCAAATGCAGTATTCGATCCTTCATAAATATCGAATATCCCTTCTCCGTGAGTTTCCCTAGACTTAAAATATTTGCTTTTAGATCTGGTACATAATAAACATCTTGTATTTTCCCAAGAACGTTGTCTTTCTGCAAATAACAAATTGTTCCTTTGCCTTCAACCTTTACTTTTGACGCATCTCCAAAGGATACATGACCATCTTCAATTTTATTTATTTCCTTAAATAGATATTTGTGACCACACATATGATTACTTGCTCTTGAGTCAAGATACCATATAGTGTCATTTTCTGTGTTTGTCTCCTTTTGGGTCATTAACAGGAATCCTTCGTTTGATTCTGTTTCTAGAGCGAAGTTTGTAGTCTCTTCGACTTTCCTCCTGAATCGACAGTCTTTTGCAAGGTGTCACCCTTTTCCACAATTGTAGCAACTATATGAGTTGCAGTCCTTTGCAAAGTGTCCATGTTTATTGCATTTGTAGCATTCGATGTTGGAGTAGTTCGACATGCCACCTATGTGACCACGTCCTCGACCACGCCATTTTTGTTGACTTGCTTGTCCTCTTTCGAAATTATTGTTCTGATAGCTTTGACCACCATCTCGACCTCCACGGCCATGTCCTTCACCGCGCCAGTTTTGAGATAAGAGTGCCCTTTCATCTCTAGTGGATTCCTTTGTTTGTTCTGCATTATCATGTGTCTCCTCCTTCTTCTGTATTTTGCGCTGTTCATGTGCCTCAAGTGAACCAGCGAATTCTTCGACAGAGATTGTCGCAAGATCCTTCGACTCCTCTATTGCGCATACTATATTTTCTAATTTTTCAGTCAAAGATCTTAAAATATTTTCGAAAACTCGAGCATCGGTCATTGCTTCTCCATTTCGTTTTAGTTGATTTACAACTGTTTGCACATGTGTGATGTAGTCCGACACGGACTCCATCTCCTTCGTCTTCATCCTTTCTAATTCTCCTCGAAGATTTTGCAAACGAACTTGCTTGACTCTATTCGCTCCTCTGAACGTTGTTTCTAGTGTATCCCACGCTTGCTTCGAAGTAGTTGAACCAGCAATCTTCTCAAAACCATATTCGTCTACTGCTCTAAACAACATGTATAATGTCGTTTTGTCTTTCGACCGTGTCTCTTTCAACGCCTTGTTCTGGGCTGCTGCGTTTGCCGTCGTGGTTTTTGGTTCTTCAAACCCTTCTTCTACAACCTCCCACACATCTAACGATCCAAGCAGCACCTTCATCTGGATGCTTCAGTTCTCATAGTTTGATTTCGACAGTTGCGGCAATGGCATCTGATTCATCATATTTGCGATGAGTTCTGATACCAATTTGAAGGTAACAGATCAAACTACTCTCTTTATATTGACTTGCAAAGGTTTGTTGCAAAAGTAAAGTTTCAGTTACAAAGAAGGTCTTTATATAGAGACAAGGAAAACATAAATAGACATAAAAAAACATAGCATTTAATAGTTAACTATTTCCTATGAGAATAAACCTTTTTGGCTACCCTAGGAGAATTTGTCTTTTGGCTTTCCAAGACCGAATTTAATTTATCCAACAAATAAAGTATCGAAGACACAACTTCAAACGCGTGATTTTGAGCAATTCATCAACACACATTCTGACTTTGCCATCTTTCTTCGGAACTGGCACTATGTTGGCCAACCATTGAGGATACTCGGAGGTGACAAGAAAACCTACGTCGAGTTGTTTTTGAACTTCCACTTTGATCTTGTTAGCCATATCAGGGTGAGTCCTTCGCAATTTCTGCTTAACTGGCGGACATTCTGGCTTCAATGGCAAGTAATGCTGAACAATATTGGTATCCAACCCAGGCATGTCTTGGTAGGACCAGGCAAACACGTCAACATATTCTTTGAGAAGGTCTGTCAACTTACTCTTGATATCAGCATCAAGCAGCGATCCAATGGTCACTTCTTTTTTGTCTTCTTCAGAATCCAAGTTGATCTTTTCTAAAGGCTCTTTGTGAGGCAGAATGGCTCTTTCCTCGTGCTTAAGTAATCGACAGATCTCGTCCGGGATCTCCTCTTCTTCCTCTTCTTCGGCTTCGAACACAGGAAACTCAAAGTTGGGAGAGGGCATAGGGTTATTGCATTCAATGGGTTTATCAATAGTAAATCTGCACATGTGATTTATATTTATTTCAGAAAATTTATGAATGCAAGAGTGTATGCAGATTTTTTTTGAAAAAGTTTTTTTTTTTATTTTGGTTTTTTAGGATTACCATTTCCAGAAAAAAACAAAAATAAAACATATAATGTAGGGAATTCAAAATGACACTTTATTTATGATTCATTTTTGAAACAAAGCCCTAAACACAAACTCATTTGTCTTGGGCAGGACAAAGAGGGAAACTTTTAAAACAAAGCCCTATACACAAAGTTATTTGGGCGGAACATTTAAAAGCAAAGCCCTATAAAACATCTCTCTGCTTTGGGCAAGGTAGGAGGTCAAAATAACAGCGAGGTGATTACTTTGAGCGGCGAACAACATTCGGAACGTCGACAGCTTTTCAGTAGCAACGAACTCCTCTGTGTATTATGTATTCAGGAAAATTCCCCTCAGAATTATCTTCAGTATTGACATTGACCGCTGGTCGAGCAGGATTTAAAGGTCCTGGTTTGTCAACCTTGTTCTTTGTAGAGTTGAAACGGTCTTCTTCTACTTCTTGAAGAGCATAAGACGAGTCACAATCTTCAGAATTTTCAGGATGTATTTCCCAGTCTTCAGGATGAAGAGACTCATTGTCAGAGACACTTTCTGAGTCAACTGAGGGGCCATCTTCCCCTTCATCTTCAAAAATGGCAATTATGTGATAATAACCATCTTCAGGATTATAAACTTTGGCAGATGCATTGAAGCCGAAATCTTCAGTAATTTCAGGTTGCTGAGAAAATTGACAGGGCTGATAAGCCTCTTCTGGTTGACTATTATATTCAAAGGAATCTCCCCATCCAGTTGGTTGGATATCTTCAATCGCAATCTTTGAACTTTCAGGTGCATTATATTTCACCATGTAATCATATTTGCCACTTGGTTGTCCCAAGGTGTCCCAGATTTCTGCAGGAACAGACTCAGTTTCTTTGCCTTTGGATTTCTCTGAAGGAGGATAGAACGGTGCATACTGTTCTTCCTGAGATATATATCCCGAATCATTGAGATAACATTTCCATTCTTCTCCACGATCGGGTAGACCTTCTTCGATGCATTCTTCGATAAGGACATTAACCTCTTGAGGAATTGGGTTAAGGAATCCTCCACTAATGAATGTTTCTTTGATCGGACGAAGGGTTTCATCCTTCTTGGTGCAGTTTGAGAATGTTGGTTAACTTCCGAGTCCTGCTCTGGTTTCATTTTTGGTAGGGATCACAACTTGCCCCCAGCCAGTGGTAGTTCCATCTTTCACCACTTTCACTGCCTCTTTGTAAGAAGAGATTGATGCTTTCTTTTTGGAAGATTCGTCTTCTAAAGAGAGACCTTGGAACGGAGTTCCTTCCACATCATCAGCACTGATAAAAGAGAAATTGGATAAATGGCTCACCATCAAGGCTTGTTCCCCACTTATTGTTACCAATTTTCCATTTGTTACAAATTTTAACTTTTGATGGAGTGTAGAAGTTACTGCCCCTGCTTCATGGATCCATGGTCGTCCTAAGTCCTAACAGACAGCTATAAGCACCTTGAATATCCATGACCTGGATGGTGATTTGAAATGTATGTGGACCAATTGTCATGGGAAGGTTAACTTCGCCAATAACAGATTTTTGCGATCCATCAAATGCTTTGACTACTACACCACTGAACTTCATAGGCATTCCTTGGTAAGACAAGCGAGCAAGAGTCGTCTTTGGCATCACATTCAAGGAAGATCCGGTGTCTACCAACACATTGGACAAAGAATCTGACTGACAGTTCATAGAAATGTGTAGAGCAAGGTTGTGATTTTTACCCTCCTCGGGGAGTTCTTCATCACAGAAGCTTAAATTGTTGTAAGTTGTTATGTTGGCTATTATCCCATCAAAATGATCAACAGTCACATCATGATCTACAAAAACTTGATCCAAGACTCTCATCAGGGCTTCCCTGTGGGCTTCTGAGTTTAAAAGCAATGAAAGTATTGAGATCTTTGAAGGAGTCTGCATAAGCTGATCCACAATTTTGTATTCACTTCTTTTGATAAGTTTCAAAATTTCATCAAAGTCAGGATTGACATTGGATCCACTGGATTGACCAACATCAGTGTTTGTATTACTGACAGGAGTTTCCTCAGGATTCCCCACTGGTGTATTGACAGGATTTTGCCTGGTTGCAGGAGCAACAGGCTGCTTTGGAGGTAGTGGAGTATACACACGTCCACTTCTTGTTACGCGACTCACATCAGCGATGTTTACGACAGATGAAAGAGTAGGTAAAGGAACTTCTTGTCCATCCTTTATCATTGTTGCATTGTAGTTGTATGGAACTTCCTTGTCAGAGTTATAAGGAACAGGTCCAGGTAGACAAATGATCAAAGGAGCAATAGGAACCTTCGGCTTGTCGTAGGTAACTTCTATGCGCTCGGGCATGTTGAAATGAGGAAAGATGACGTTAACTTTAGGCATTTCCGAGTTGATATCTGAGACTAAAAGCTCATGTGGATAACATCCTATCATGTTAACTTCATCTTCATTCCTATTTCTGTAGATCTGAATAGTACCATTATCCAACAGAACTTGGAGATCTCTTCTAACAATCGAACATCCATGAGGATCTACACAACATATGCTACAGGAACCGTAGTGATGCTGGCGAAAATTCTGCCCTTGACAGAGAGTGGCGTGCATTTGTACCAAATCTGCTCTTGAGAAATTGATATTATAGACTCGGTATGGACCAGGACATCCGTACACCATATTTACAACATGCCCTCCATGATTTGGCAGCGGATTTGCTTGCACATTAGGATTCAAATTTCTGAAAGAGAGGAGATTAGATCTAACCAACCTCTAAACTTCATATTTCAAAGCTATGCAATGCTCAAGATCATGGCCAGGTGCTCCTTGATGATAAGGGCATGAGACCTCAGCTTTGTACCACCATGGGAGTTTCTCAGGTACTGGTGGTGGTGCTCTAGTTTGAACGAGACCTTTTTCAACCAAGGCATGGTACAACTCTGTGAAGGTCATTGGAATCGGATCAAACTGTGGAGCTCTTTGCACACGATTCTGATTATTGTTAAACTGCTGAGCTTGCTGTCGAGGCTGTTGTTGTTGAAACTGCGGGGTAAATCCCGGATTCGGTGCTGTATTAACGACTGGCACAATAGCAGCAATCTGTCGTTGACGATTGACATTTCCTCTTGGCCTCCCTTGGGATACCATGTCAACACTTTGTTCTTTCTTCTTTTGGAAACCACCTCCGAAATTTTTGGTTCCGCTTGAAGATCCACCTTCTTTAGTTAGACGTCCGGTTCAGACTCCTTCTTCTAGACGCATCCCCATGTTTACCATTTCGGTGAAATCACTTGGAGCACTAGCAATCATGCGTTCATAATAAAACGGGCCAAGAGTATTCAAGAAGATCTTCGTCATCTCTTTCTCTTTTAACGGTGGATTAATCTGAGCAGCAGTTTCTCTCCATCGTTGGGCATATTCTTTGAAAGCTTCATGGTCTTTCTGAGCCATGGATCGAAGCTGGTCTCTGTCTGGAGCCATATTCGAGTTATACTTGTATTGTCGAACAAAGGCCTCACCTAGGTCATTGAAAGTCCGATTATTGGTGCTATCCAAACCTGTGTACCACTTCAGTGCGGCACCAGTCAAACTGTCTTGAAAGTAATGGATAAGCAACTGATGATTATCTGCATAAGTAGACATCTTCCTAGCATACATCACAAGATGGCTTTGTGGACAAGAACTACCTTTGTACTTCTCAAAGTCAGGGACCTTGAATTTAGCAGGTATTTGTACATTGGGAACCAAACATAGCTCCTGGGCATTCTTTCCAAACAAATCTTTTCCACGGATAGCTTTGACTTCCAGCTGTATCTTGTTAAACTGCTCTTGGAGATCTTCCACAAGGTTACGCTGATTTGTGCTATCATCTTGATCATGATAAATCTCATTGCCATCATAAGGAACAGTGTGAACCGTATGGGTCGGAACTGTCATAGTGGGCTGAGAAAGTGCCATAGTGATTTGGGAAAAAGTTACCCCTGAATGTGGAATAAACGCTAAACCTTGCGTAGCAGGCGCTTCAGTTGTAGTTGTTTGAACCTCAGAGAAATTATGGCGAAAACCTGCACCAAAGCTGAAAGGCGGGCCCCAACCTTCTGGCATGGAGAAAGATGGAATGTTGAATGCAAATGTAGAAACTAGAGTAGTGACTTCAGATGTTACTGTTGCTTGACTGTTGGGTGGCGGCGGCTGATTCTGTGCGGCCATTAAGGAGTCAACCAGAGTAGTGAGACTTTCCAATTTTTCCTGAAGGGTGGTCACTGTACCACGGAGCTCAATATTCTCTTGTTCAGAGTGTTCCATTACTCTTCTTCTGCTTGAACGAGTATTGTATCTGTGATCTGATTGCGAGCGCCGTCGAGAAACTTTGAGACGCGACAGCTTGACGATCTATTGGAGAAAGATCCAAAAGATGAGACTCTATACAACAGACTCGATATGCAGAATGATGTATGTAAAAAGAAATTTATGATTTTTCCAAACATTTTAAAGATTATTTTCTTGCAAACATTGGAACACAAACTATTCTTTTATTGAATAAATGGGAAATGTTACAACATTGGAGCGTAGCTCCTTACAAAAACAAATGATAAATAAAAAGCTAAACAATCCTAAGCATCTTCATCAGACGAAGAACCAAATGCGTTGTGCAGCTTGAGCTTTAGGATTTCTTTCCCATAGTGAGCTTTCAATTCGGCCTTTTCGGTCCTTAGCTTGTTAACAACATTCTTCCAATCGTCAGGAGTTGGAGCGTTGCTTGTTGAACCTTCAAGATTTTTCTTGCTTTCTTTGATGTATCTCTTGATTGCAGCGTCTTTCTGACGAATCTTCTCATCTTTACTCATGAGCCATCCATCTTGATAGTAGAGAGTTTCTTCGTGGTCTTTCACCCTTTTCTTCAACTTTCTATTTTCCACATCAGTTCTACGAAATTTTTCTTCCCAAGCGTCTTTTTCTAACCTCATCTTAACCAAAGTGTCTTGGTATTCCTCCATAGTGGGAATGTTGGGTTGTTGAGATACTGCAGGAAACATGGGTTTTTCATAAGCATAAGGCATTTGGAACTCCTTTGCTCTTTTCTTTACCCAGCAGGTGTAGGCGTCCATGGCAATGCAATTTCTTGCCTCACCATTTTCTTTCCATCGGACGTCGTACCAAGCTCTCACCATTCTTGCTTTCAACCTTTGAGGATTATCCCCTTCTCGGTAGAAGTAGCCTTCCACTGTGGGACCAATGGGTTTAGTTGAATTTGCATACCCGAGTTGTCGTCGGGCTAGGACCGGATTGTAGTTAATTCCTCCTTGTGTACCAATAAGGGGTACGTTGGCAAACTCTCCACAACTGTCAATGGTTTCTGTACCACAGCGAGCCAAGGTATACCAATGAATATCATTATTAGTAAGAGACATAAGTCTTCGAGGCCAACGCAAACCCTCTCGGTTTTCCGTGAAAATAGGAGACTCAGGTAAGTGTGAAACAATCCATTTGAACAACAGAGGTGCACAACATACAATGATTCCACCGCCTTGGCGATTCCTATGATGGACAGAGAAATACATGTCACCAAGCAAAGTCGGAACAGGATTTCCAATCAGAAAGATCTTTATGGCGTTGATATCGACAAAGTTGTTGACGTTGGGAAACAGAACCAACCCATAGACGAGCAAGGCTAGTATAGCTTCAAAAGCTATCATGCTACCAGTTTCGATGAAATCAAAGGCTTTCTTTATTAGGAAGTGTGAAGTTAAACCCGGGAGGTTTCCTTTGGTAGTCCAATTACTCTCTACTTCAGACTTCTTCAAGTGGATACTTGCTGCAATGACGTGTGACTTAGGAATGGCTTCCAAACCATTGAAGGGTATTTTGTCAGACACAGGAATACCCAAAAGATTGGCATATTCTTCCAAGGTCGGTACCAACTGGTAGTCTGGAAAGGTGAAACATCGGTAGACGGGATCATAGAACTGAACCAGAGTTTTGAGAAGTCCTTCATCAACATGAGTGTTCAACATAGGCAAAAGCTTTCCATAACTTTTCTGAAAATCGGGAGGATCTTGTACAAAAGATGCCAACTCTCTCAGTTTTTCCACATCAGGCGCTTTGAAACCGTACTTTTTGGTATGCCTTTTTACCCATTCCATAACTTAATCCTATAATGTTTGCAAAGAAAATTCTCTAAATCTTCGGAAAAATCATGTTTTTTATGGGAAAAGATGGGTTTTTTAATAAATGTATGAATGCATGGATGCATGGATGCCACATATTCAAACATGGTAAAGCAAACATGGTAGTTCAAACATGGTAACACAAACATGGTACTACAAACATGGTAATACAAACATTGTACACACAGGTTCAAAGGTCCAGCGTCACGAGCATGAGGTCAGAGAACCAAACATGGGATAGTACTAGGGTTAATCACCTGCACAACATTTTTCTTTCGGATATTACCGGCTTGCACAACTGAACTTATGAGCTAGCAATATTCTCAAGAAAAACTCGTCTGAGTGTGGCTCTCCGCATGACAACTAATCCAAGTCTTCACCTGAATAGTTTCTGCACCACAACCTAATAAGGCCAGGATTAGTTGGGGTTCTACGGCCAACTCAGCTTCTACAGTTCAATGAAAGCAATAATGTCTTCGCTACGAAACATGCTAAACATATATTACCAACAAGGAACCTCCACCGAGCGGAAGGATTCTCACGTACGCCTGTACATGACTATACCCTCCACCTAATTCTTATGCGTACTTAATCCGGGTTAGGATTTGTCCATAATGTATCACTTGTAACAGAACCCCACATGTAACAGAACCAGAACCACACATGTAACACAAATAAAAACATAACAATTAGAATTAACCCTTCCTTTGGAAACAATAAAAAGATGGTCCCCAATGAAGTCACCATTTTTCTGTCGCGGGGAAAAATCGTATCTTTTTTTGGGATGAGACACCTGATGCCTTCTTTGGGCTCGAGTGCTCAAAAAATGATTTTTCTTTTGTTCCGACCAAACATTTTATTGTTTCCAAAGTAGGAAAAGGAAAAAAGTTGCAATAACCTAAAAAGTGGGGGAGAGATCTTTGGGTAAGAGGGTTGGTTATACGAAGGGAAGGTATTAGCACCCAACGTATCTATAGTACTCTATAGGTTTCTTTGTTATGTTTTTCATTCCATGTTATTGAGAGGTTCTGTTGTGAGATAGGTGGGACCTAAGGTGTTTGTTTGATTATGCTCGCAAAGATCATCGCGATCCTTTGCATACATATCCCTTAGAGGGAATCAGAGCATCTGTAGCTCGGGGTCTACGGGTACTAAGGTTTGAATGGTTTGAGAGAGAAGTTTTTGCTCGTCAAGGATACGACCTTGTGCCTACGTATTCTCAAAGGGATGTTGAGAAAGTCAGAGCAATCGTAGTTCCCACTTATGCTAGTGGAAGCAAAGGAAAAGAGACAAATGTCATCTCAATGTTCGATGTATCTAATCTATATTATCACATACATCTGTTTGATTTTTTTTTGAAATCTTTTCATTATAAGCCCTGGGTTGTGCCACTTATGGTGCTTAGAATGATAAAGATGTTTTTTGTTTAACCAGCCTTGTGGCAAAAACTCTCAATGAAGCCAGCCTTGTGACAAAAAGTTTTGATTAATCAGCCAGCCTTGTGGCAAAAGTTTCAATGAAGTCAGCCTTGTGACAAAAACTTTGATTAATCAGCCAGTATGGTGGCAAAACAGTTTGATTGATTAGCCAGCCTTGTGGCAAAAAGAAGTTTGATTGATTAGCCAGCCTTGTGGCAAAAAAGTTTGATTGATTGATTGTTTGTGATGATATAGAAGAGATACTCCTATCATAGAGATGAAAAATGTCTAATCTCATAGGGTATTTGATTTGGATATTGGGGATGCTTATAAGAAGCCCGAGGGTCCTTGTACGAAGCCCAAGAGGAGGCTATCCGAGGGTCCTTGCATTGTAAGCCCAAGAGGAGGCTATGGGAGGGACAATCCAAGGTCCTTGCATTGTAAGCCCAAGAGGAGGCTATGGGAGGGACAAGTCGTTTGTACAAAGCCCAAGAGGAGGCATGGTATAGTTGGTTTGAGCTCTTAGAGCGATTTCACCGGGAAACCATACTCTATGTCCTAACCTAAACTAGGGAGATTCTTTGCACGAAGCCCAATAGGAGGCTATGGGGAACCTAGTGTTGTACTAAGTTGAACAAGCATATATAACACAAATACATGAACACGTATGAACAAACATGGACAAACATGAACAAGTATGAACAATTACATATATATGTCAAGGTGTGTGTATATAATGGAGTTTATGAAGGAAATATACCTGTAAGCATGATCCATTTGTATACACGGGGCTCGGGACTTATACTCGGGGAGAGGCCCATTGAGTTTATTCAAAGCTATGTAAACAAGTATTTACAAAAGAGGTTTGGGACTTATACCTACACGGAGGCCCATGGTATTTTTTGGAAGATTTAAAGAAAACCTTCATTTTTTGATTTGTTATTCAAGGTTAAAAATCAAATTGATCGAGGTATGTACAAAAAGGTGTATGTACAATGAAATACCTAATTTCATGTAAGAGAATGGGACTTATACCTATGTGGAGGCCCATGTTTTATTTTATAAAACATGGTTGATTATTTTGTTAACAGACGCGAGGTTTGTCGTTTGAAAATAGTTTGACAGTTTTGTTTTGAAAGAAGTTTTTTGTTTAAAGAAAAACTGTACAAAGAAAAAGGAAAGGGACTTATACTCTCTAATATTCGAGAGGCCCATGTTTGAAAATCAATTGATCAATCCGAAAAGATTTAATCAATAGTTTCTTTTGAAAAGAAAACCAAAAAGAAAAGGTTTATCGTTTTGAAAAACTGTGATCGTTTGTTTTGAAACGGTTTGAAATTTTGAAATAAATCAAATTAATTAAGATAAACACAAATATTATACTTAATTAACACCTAAATGATTAGGGTTTGATCACAAAATATTTACAAATGATTAAGTTTGAAAAATCAAATGAAAAACAATATTTAAAGTATTTAAAAACACTTAAAAATATGTCATTTTAAACTTAATTAAAAATGTATTAAATAAATATTTTTTTGTGATTTTTTTGTGATATTCATAAAATACATATATAAAATAAGAAGTGTGTAAAAATGAATAAAAAATGAGTTAATTTGATAGGTTAAAATAATTGATGAAGTTGTGAAGAAAAATAAGAAAAATAGTGTTAAAAAATTAGGTTTTGTCTTCCAAAGGGCTTGAACCCACGCCCTTGTGTTTACCATCCAAAAACATTCCCAACTGGACCACGCGCGTGGTCTGTTTAATATTTGCAACAAATCAATTATATTTTTGAATCAATTCCTAATTTCAGTTTCAAAAATCTGGCGCCAAGAACACAACCTTAACTTGAATTTGAAAATTCTGAAAACTGAATTGTTTGGATCAAGTGAATAGCCTATCTTGCTCGATTTTTCACAAGGAACATGATGGTGATCTTTAATTTCATTTATTTTTGTTCTAAGATGGTTAATTTTCGCATGAACATGAAGAACCCTAATATGACAAATCATTGTGAAATCGTGTATGATCATGATATGATGCAATTGATTGAGGGTTATTATTCAGTGATGGTGCAGAAACAAGATGGTAACTCAATTTTTCATTTATGATGCATGTATGATAGAGTTTGAAGTTCATGAGCACTTACCTTAAAAACGGCACAATTGAGAATCGAATTCTGCAAATGAGGGGTTCCAGATGTTGTTTCTTGATCTGAACACCTTCAGTGGACCTTATGGAACATGTTTGGATGCCTGGAGTGAATTGAAAACCTCTTGATCAGTTTGTGGTACCCGATCTGCAGTAGGGCTCAAGTGAGGATCAAACTTGGTGATGGAGGTGTTTCAGATTGTTGGTGATGGTTGGGATAGTTCATATATGGTATATGGAATGTGTTTGGATGTTTAACTTGGACAGAAATGAGCTAGAATGAAAATTGGCATGATAAGGCTCATTATGTGTTCATATGGAGGTTGAAATGCAATTCTGAGTTTTTGGGTAATTAGAGGTGTGTGAGTGGTTCAAACACTTCCCAATTGATGTTTAGAAGTTGTTGGAATCATCACTTTGGCCAGAACTTCAAGGATTTGGAGGTTGGAATTTCTACCTCCTTGAAACTTAAGAAACTTGCATTCTAAGAAAGAAAGAGAAAACCTATAATTTGTGAGGTTTTGGTGTGATTTGAAGAGTGGAAATGACCTCTATTTATAGGCCAAGGATTCTGAACTCAAAGCCTTTGCAAGTTGATCCAAGAATGATGATTTGGCTTAAGAGATAAAATGGAATCTTTCACATTAAATGCAAATGGTTAAAAGTGACTTAACCATGGTTATTTTGCCAAGCTTCTTATCTCTTTCCTATCTGATCTTAAACCAAAAAATATCTCTCAATTATTGCATTGGTGTGTCATCACTTGCATTATAGGTCATATAGCATTGAAACTTAGTAAAAATGGTTTGAAATTTCATGCATAATGACCTCCAATGACAAAATTCAAAACCATGGCTACACTCCATATTTTTTCATGCTCTTGGACATTTTGGAAAGCTCATGTTATGTACTTCAAAACCCTAGTTGAAAGTTTCTTCAAGACCTTTAAGGAAATGGGTGAAAAAGATCCATGAACTTTGAAGAAAATGAGATTTTAAGTGAAATTTTCAAAAGATACCAACTTTGAAGCTCCATATCTCTTAAATGGTTGATCTTTTGGAAAATCATCATATGTGACAAACTTGTTTATTGGATCAAAATCTACAACTTTCATGTTGGAAGTTTTTTTCAGTTTGTAGGTGAAATTTTGAGAAATTCTCTTCCAAAGTTTGGAAAAAACCATTGAAAAACACTTAGAATTTTTCTAAGTATGGAAAGTCAAACTTTTGACTTTTTGATTCTTGATTGATTTTCTTGATTTTTATTGATCAAATGACTTCATATATCATATATTGATGATTTAAAACTTCAAAAGTCATGGTTGACCAAAATTCCCCAAAAGTCAATGGTGATCTTGTACAGTTGACTTTTTCAAACGAATCGCGTTTCTGGAGATTTCAAATGAACCAGGCTATCCTTACCAAATGAATGGTATGAATGGATAATATTGAGGCATTAGAGGACCTTGAGCCATGGTTTAAGTTGTGGCACCATGTCCTGATTAAAAAGTCAGTTGTTCAGATGGATTAGGTCAAAAACCCTAATTGTCGACCTGATGAGATTGATGACTGTGGATCTTGAATTGAGATGTAATTTCCATTGGATGTTGTCATAGGGATTATTTGAAGATGATTGAAACCTTTGAGTGACTTCCTGGGGATTCTTAGGGTTTCCCAAATGTGATCCCTGATTTCAGTCCCTGATAGTTCAAAACCCTAATCTGATGACTTGAAATTTCTTTGTTGATCAATCCTCGTGTAGGAGATGTCTTGAGCCAATGGATTAGGTAAAAATGATGTACTTGGGGTCTTGAGGTCATGTCCCAAGTCATTAGGTCAAATCCTGAGCAAAAGTCAGGAGTATACTGTCCTCAGTCAAAACCCTAATCTGGTTGATTCAAAGTCCCTGAGCTTGTTGAAATGAATCTTTGAGGACCAAATGTTGACTGTTGATGAAGATAATTCTTTTGAGATGAAGGGAGAACAAAACCCTAATTGATTGTTACTTGTACTGATGAGTGATTTTTTGATTAAACTCTGCTGAGTCACAAGTAGCAAACACAAACTATGCAATTTGTAAGAGATGCAAATGATGCATATGCAAATGATATGAGGTGGTATCTTAGGTCAAAAATTGGGGTATGACACAATGTAGTGAGGTTGATGATGAAGTTTGAGAGCTTTTGATTTGAACAACGTTTGTGCAAGTTGGTTCAGAATTCGTTTTTTTATTGCTTCTCATCAGAACTTCATATTTATAGGCGTTTGAGAAGATGACCATTGGGAGCATTTAATGCTTTGCGTAATCATATAGCATTGCATTTAATGTTTCACTCTTTTGTCAACTACCTCGAGCCTTGCTTTCGCTGTGTCTACTGACGTTGCCATTAATAGCTTCTAACGTTTCTTTTGTCAGTCAGCGTAGCCTGCCGTCTTGTACTTTCTTCTGATCTGATGTTTGTGTAAACAACGTTTGAATATCATCAGAGTCAAACAGCTTGGTGCAGAGCATCTTCTTGTCTTCTGACCTTGAAGTGCTTCTTAGCGTGATACCATGAGAACTTCAGTGCTTCTGCTTCTGATCTCAAGTTCTTCTGATGCTTCCATAGACCCATGTTCTGATTCTGCTTGACCATCTTCTGATGTCTTGCCAGACCATGTTCTGATGTTGCATGTTGAACCTTCTGAGTCAGTGCTTCTTGCGCTGATTTTATGCATACTCTTTATATGATTCCTGAAATGGAAATTGCATAGTATTAGAGTACCATATTATCTCATACAAAATTCATATACATTGTTATCATCAAAACTAAGAATATTGATCAAAACAATTCTTGTTCTAACAATCTCCCCCTTTTTTATGATGACAAAAACATATATAAATGATATGAATTTGCAATCAGAATATCAGACGGCTAAAGACAATTACACAGCTATAGCATAAGCATATAAACATAGTGTGTGAATATGTCTCCCCCTGAGATTAACAATCTCCCCCTGAGATAAATACTGGAAGAAATTTATAAATAAAGAACTTCCCTGAGTATTTTCCATTTCAGTTGAGACGATCACATATCCTTAGATCTTTCAGAACATTCATAGCTTCTGATTCTTGCTTCCATAGGACAGCTTCAGAGCTTGAATTTCTTCTTGAATCATTGCATGCTAGATTGTATCAGAACATTGTTGAATGTACCAGAGCATCATCAGAGCATCTCTACATCCTGAAATGTTACAGAACAAGCTAAACGAAAAAAGTCAGAGCATGAATGAATCAGTACATAATATATGTATCAGAACATATAATACGTATCAGAGCAAACAACAATAATGTTTCAGAGCATATTTTAGAACTAAATACATGCTTCAGAACATATAAGGAATAAGAATGAGTTAGAGCATATTCTATCATCAGAATATCATAACATTCTTCCTTCTTTCTTCTGATCTTGAAGCTTTATAGCACTCAGCTTGCTTCAATTTCCATGAGCTTGTTTTCATACAGAATTGCTTTTCCCCATGTCTTTGCTTTTGTTTCTCATGTTGAGCTTTTAAGATTATCTTCAATTCCTGCAAAACACTCAAAGACATAGAACTTGCAACTTCTGTTAGAAATGTGGAGACTTTCTCCCAGCAACTGATTAAATAAATCAGATCATTTATCATATTTTCTCCCCCTTTTTGTCATAACATCAAAAAAGATTCAGATGAAAAACAAACAATATGAGAGAAGAAAGGATAATTTTCATTGATTAGCAAAGGAGAATCATCATAAAATACAAGGAGGATGCATAGAAGACAGATGCAAGAAACAAAGAAAAACAACTAAGACACAAAGGACTAAGACGACCCTAGCTTAGACATAATCTTGGCCAGCATGTCATGAATCCCATTATTGCTCTCAGTCTGTCTCTCCGTGAAAGTGCGGAACTCAGCATTGATCGTGTCTTGCGCGTCCATGCGAGAAGCTAACTCACCCTGATTCTTCTGAATAGCCTCTAGAGTCTTCGCCAGAAGAGAGGGTTCACCAGAACAGGCTTCACAACTTCTGTCTAGAGGGACAACATTCTGAACTGCAGCTTCCATAGTCAGAACATCACCTTGATTTTCCTCAACAGCAATAGTCCCAGCAGGATGATCTTCAGCATCAGCTTCTTCCATAGAAGCATCTCCATCATATTCTGCAACAGGAAGATCAGAATCTCCATTCTCAAGAGCCTGAAGAATGGCAGCAAGATTCCTTGGTGCAGAAGGACCTTCAACTTCTGGCGGGTCAACAACTTCTGGAATGACCAAATTGGGGTCTTCCTTAGAAAGATTTTCCCTCAGAAAGTCAAACAAAGATTTGAAGTCTCCAGTCAGATTTGGATACTTAGGTCTCCAGACCATAATATCTCTGCACGGATTAGCTTCCATTTCCGCAGCAATTCTTGCTTCTACAAGTTCATCAGTGAATTCCTTCTCTTCAAAGATATATCTCCCTCCAAGACAACTGAACCAAAAGTCTTCATACTTCCTCAGAATTCCACAAGGAAGTGGAGCAACTTCTACACAAATTTCCTGAAGTTCTTCAAATTAAGCATCTGCTTTTCTTCAGAAGATTCTACAGAATTTTCGCATAGCAACATCATTTAAGCCAGCATGTTCAACTATTCTGAGAGTGTCAAAGACTCTTCTGATATTCCTCTTTACCATTTCATAGATTACACCAATAGGATATGCTCGGCGGGATTTGATTTTGGTTATTGAAGAATCTGGTTTTGGGACAGAATAGGGTTGAGGCTCTCTATCCAACCGAAAAGATGATTCTGCTTCATTCACAAAATCTAACACTACCAGTTCGGCTTCAGGACAAGGCTTAGGTATGTAATTGCATTCACGGAGCAATTGCTTATGTGATGGAGAATCTAGAAGATCAGATATAGAGGGGTTGTTTTGAGAGGTGGAAGGAATGGGTTCAAAGTTTGCATGAGGTGGTGGTTGGGAAGTGGATATATTTGTGTGAGGTGGAAAGAGAGTTTGAAGGGGTTGAATGTCAATAATAGGGGTTTCAATGACCTGGTCAGAAGCAAGGTTGGTTGTGGGTGGAGATGAAGGAATGGAAACATTTGTGATGGGTGAGAGAGGAGGAGTAAGAGTTTTGGTTACATGAGAAGAAGGAGGTGTGAGAACATGGATGTTTATGGGTGATTCTGATGGGGCTTTTTCTGGTTGATTTACTGGTTCAGGGGTTTGAGCAACAGTTATTGGTGCAACTTCTGAACGTAAAGCAGGAACAGGATCAGGTTCAAAGAGATGAATACCTTTGGATACCTTCTGAACTGCTTCAAACACAGCCTCAAGCTTCCTCTGCTTCTTACTCTTCTGCTCTTCCACAACCTTTGCCTTCCCAAGAGAAATTTCTCTTCTTCTGGCAGATTCCAGAGTCTCCTTCTCACTATCAACAGTCTTCTGACCTTCAACTTCTTGAGTTGTTGGTCCTTGAATGATTTCTTCTTGCTGATTCACAGCTTCTGCATGCTGATTCACAGCTTCTTGAACTTCCTCATCTTCATCTGAGGCATCAATGATCAATTTTCTTTTTCTTGCCTTCTTCTTCTCAACAGCCTTTTCAGTTTCTACATTTTTATTCATCTTACTCTTCTTCTTCTTCTTCTCAACTGTTTTCTCAACAACAGTAGCAGCAACTACACTCTGGACTACCTTCTCCTGGTTATCAGAAGGATGATCGAATTTTCTTTTTGTCCTTCTTTCCTTCTTGACAACAGCTTCAGGGGCAACTTCTGAAACATCTTCCGAAGCAGCAGGCCTGGAAGTAAAAGCTTTCTTGCGACCTCCTTTAGTAGGACCACCTTTTTCTTTTTCTTTTACTTCTTTATCTTCCTTGAGTGAGCTCAAATATCTAGTTCTGACTCCTGGCAGCTCGCTTCTGAAGAAGGATTCAATGTCAGCAAGAATAGGATCTCTTCTGCTTCTTGCTCCAGGAAGAGGTTGAGGGGTTTGTTTGATAGCATCAATAACACTCATCTTTCTCAATGTGAGAGCATTCAGGCAACTTCCAGTATTAACAACAAGATCTTTGATGATCCCTTCAGCTTCCAAGTTCTCAACAATCTTGGAGTGAACCAGAAGGTTTGTAATGATTCTTCCAAAAGGAATAATAGTACACTTCTTTGTTCTGAAGGCATTTCTAGAATCCCTCACAGCATTCCACATGTGGTTGAAAATTATGTAGATAGCATCAACCTTCTTCTTACTGGCAATGCAATACAGAATGTATTTCTGCTCATTGTTGACAAAATCTGCAGAATGAGTTCCTTTCCTGTAATAGAAACATCCCAGAAGAATCTTGGTCCATATTTTGTAGAGGTCCCTCATGTCCTTGACACGACTGGTTTCCTTCACGTCTGTATAGAGAGTAGTCAACACCTCATTCCAATCAGTCCTTTGATCAATTTCATATGCACCCTCAGGGTTTCTTAGATCAAACATCATTCTTAGGATGTTTTCAGTAACAACCACAAACTTCCCATGGACAAAGGACATAATAGATTTAGGAGCAACAACAACATGCACCCAAAATTCCTTTACAAGATCTGGGTAAACCGGTCCACAGAACTCAACAAATAAAGAGGTCCATCCTTGAAAGATGATATCTTCTTTAAGTTGAAATTCATGTTCTTTGAGACTATCAAAGTCTACCATGAGTTCACAGATAACTTCCAACTCCTTTTTGGGAATAGAGCAGGAGATAACTGGAACAATTTGCTGATCTTCTTCTTGAAGATGGAGAGGAACAGATGACCCAATGTTGAGAGACGATGAAGCAGCCATTGAAACAGTACTGAGATCAAGAACAATTTCAGGGTTTACGCTTAGGGTTTGAGAAAAGACCAAAGAGGTTGCAAAAATGCATGCAAGAAAAAAGAGAGAATGGGAGTGAAAAAGATAAACGTTATGATTTGAAATGTATTTATAGAGACGGATTTGAAAAAGAATGCAATAAAATTATGAGAATGAACAGTTACAGAATCAAATGAAATCAATTGCATTAAATGATGAGTGACGTTAGGTGAGAGATCGTGGTAAATGAAATGATTTAACACGGTTACCTAGGGCGGCGTCCCATCAGATTCACTCGCGCTTTTACCAATCGTACAGACGCGTGTTCACCATCATAATACACTTGATGACAGTTGTGTTGCACTGAATGGAACCTTTCATCTTCTGATTCTGATTATTGCTTCTGATCATTGTTCTTAAGGAATGCTCTTGTTCTGATAGGATCATCTTTCTTTCCAAGGATCACATCTTTTGAGTGAGTTGAAGTGAGTCTAGAAGATCTTCTGACTGTTGGCTCTTCAGAAATTCTGAGATTCTCTAAAGATGCAGCAACCTGATCTTCTGATCCTTTGCTTCTGAGACTTTCAGCTTCTGAAACTTTGCTTCTTGGTTCTACAGCTACTGATATATCAATATCTATATCTGCAAAATTCTCAAACTGCTTTGGATTTTCAAGACCAAGCTTATCATCAAATCTGATATTGATTGATTCTTCTATAATCAATGTTTCAGTATTGTATACTCTGTAGCCTTTAGAGCGTTCAGAATATCCAAGAAGGAAACATTTTTGTGCCTTAGAATCAAACTTACCAAGATGATCTTTAATATTCAGAATAAAACAAACACATCCAAAAGGATGAAAATATGAAATGTTGGGCTTTCTGTTCTTCCACAATTCATACGGAGTCTTATTTATAATAGGTCTTATAGAGATTCTATTCTGAATATAACACGCAGTGTTTATTGCTTCTGCCCAGAAGTGCTTAGCCATATTGGTTTCATTGATCATGGTTCTGGCCATTTCTTGCAGAGTCCTATTCTTTCTCTCTAAAACTCCATTTTGCTGTGGAGTTCTAGGGCAAGAGAAATCATGGGCAATACCATTTTCTTTGAAGAACTCCTCAAAGAATCTGTTCTCAAATTCACCACCATGATCACTTCTGACCTTTATGATTTTGCACTCCTTCTCAGATTGAATCTGAGTGCAGAATTCAAAGAACACTGAATGAGACACATCCTTGTGTTTTAAGAACTTTACCCATGTCCAGTGGCTATAATCATCTACGATGGCTAATCCATATTTCTTCCCTCTGACAGACGCTGTTTTGACTGGTCCAAACAGATCAATGTGTAGAAGTTCTAACAGCCTTGAGGAAAAGACAACATTCTTAGATTTGAATGCAGGTTTGGAGAAATTGCCCTTCTAACATGCTTCATAAAGAGCATCTGATTTGTATTTCAGATTTGGGAGTCCTCTGACAAGATTTAGTTTGTTAATCTGAGAAATCTTTCTCAAACTAGCATGTCCTAATCTTCTGTGCCAGACCCATTGCTCTTCAGAAACAGACATAAGGTAAGTCACCTTCTGCTTCTTAAGATCTGAAAGATCAATCTTATAAATGTTGTTCTTTCTCTTGCCTGTAAATAGAATTAAGCCATCCTTCTGACTTACAACCTTGCAAGACTTTTGAATGAGGATTATATCATAACCATTGTCACTTAATTGACTTATGGATAAAAAGTTATGCGTTAATCCTTCTACAAAAAGTACATTTGTTATGGAAGGAGAGTTACTTTATGGTTCCAGAGCCAATAATCTTGCCCTTCTGATCTCCTCCAAACTTGACTTCTCCACCAGACTTAAGTACCAGGTCTTGGAACATAGACCTTCTTCCCGTCATGTGTCACGAGCACCCAGAGTCCAGGTACCATGACATTTTGTGCTTTGTCTTCTTTGCTGCCAAGGATATCTGCAACAGAAATTATCTTCTCCTTAGGTACCCACAATTTCTTGGGTCCTTTCTTGTTAGTTTTCCTCAAGTTCTGATTGAACTTGGGTTTAGCATAATAATTAACAGGAGGAACATCATGATATTCTTTAGGTTTGGCAGCATGATATTTTTAGGTTGTGTCACATGATTCTTGGTGTGTGTAGTATGAAAGCTTTGTGCATGTGAAGTGAGCCTAATATCATGTGAGTGGCCATATTTAAACTGCTCAGACAATGGCTTGTATGTGATTTTCAACTCATCAACATATTCAAATTTATGTGGGATATCACCCTCATAGCCAACACTAATCCTTTTGTTTCCAGAAACTCCATATATCATAGAAGCAAGGTGACTTCTGCCAATACTTCTAGATAGAAACTTTCTGAAGCTCGAGTCATATTCTTTCAGAATATGATTGAGGCTAGGAATGGATTTTTCTGATTCAGAAGGAGATCCAATGTCTTTGGATAATTTTAAAAATTTTTCCTTCAGTTCAGAATTGTCCACTTCCAGCTTCTTAGTTTCAGATTCAAATAGCTTTTTCAGCTTTTTGTATTTGATACTAAGATGAGCCTTGAGTTCTAGAAGTTCAGTTAAACTGGAAACTAACTCTTCTCTAGATAGTTCAGAAAATACCTTTTCAGAATCTGATTCTGATGTAGATTCTGATCCATCATCCACTGTGGCCATCAGTGCAAAGTTTGCTTGCTCGCCTTCAGAGTCTGATTCTGATTCTGATTCAGAATCATCCCATGTTGCCATAAGACCCTTCTTCTTATGAAACTTCTTCTTGGGATCTCCTTCTGAAGTTTTGGACATTCATTCTTGAAGTGTCCAGGCTCATTGCACTCATAGCAGATGACCTTCTTTTTGTCAGATCTTCTGCCACCAGAAGATTCTCCTCTTTCAAGCTTCTTTGAGCTTCTGAAGCTTTTGAACTTCCTTTGCTTGCTCTTCCAGAGTTGGTTTACCCTTCTGGAGATCATGGACAATTTATCTTCTTCTTCTGATTCTGATTCTTCAGAATCTACTTCTTCAGCCTGAAAAGCGTTAGTGCATTTTTTATAATTAGATTTTAATGCAATAGACTTACCTTTCTTCTGAGGCTCATTTGCATCCAGCTCTATCTCATGGCTTCTCAAGGCACTGATTAGCTCTTCCAAAGAGACTTCATTCAGATTCTTTTCTATCTTGAATGCAGTCACCATTGGACCCCATCTTCTGGGAAAGCTTTTGATGATCTTCTTTACATGATCAGCCTTGGTGTAGCCTTTGTCCAGAACTCTTAATCCAGCAGTTAGTGTTTGAAATCTTGAGAACATCTTCTCAATATTTTCATCATCCTCCATCTTGAAGGCTTCATATTTCTGGATTAGGGCAAGAGCTTCGGTCTCCTTGACTTGAGCATTTCCTTCATGGGTCATTTTCAATGACTCATATATATCATAGGCAGTTTCCCTGTTAGATATCTTCTCATACTCAGCATGAGAGATAGCATTTAGCAAAACAGTCCTACATTTATGATGATTTTTGAAAAGCTTCTTTTGATCATCATTCATTTCTTGTCTTGTAAGCCTTACGCCAGTAGCTTTCACTGGATGTTTGTAACCATCCATCAGAAGATCCCATAAGTCACCATCTAGACCAAGGAAGTAACTTTCAAGTTCATCTTTCCATTATTAAAAGTTTTCACCATCAAATACTGGTGGTCTAGTATAACCATTGCTACCATTTCCATTGTATTGCTCAGCTGAGCCAAATGTAGATGTATTCGTTGGATCTTCACCAGCCATCTTTTACTGAAGCATTTTTCTCTTCCTGAATCTTTTCTAAACACGGTTAAGTGCTTGCATCTTAGAACCGGCGCTCTGATGCCAATTGAAGGATAAAAAAACACTTAGAAAGGGGGTTTGAATAAGTGTAGCTTTAAAACTTGTAAGATAAAAACTATTTGCACAATGATGTTTATCCTGGTTCATTGTTAACTAAACTACTCAAGTCCACCCCCTTGGAGTGATTTACCTCACCTGAGGATTTAATCCACTAATCACACAAGATTACAATGGTTTTCCACTTAGAAAACTTCTAAGTCTTCTAGTGTATACTGATCACAACCTGATCTCTCTAGGAACAAACTGCTTAGATACCCTCTAAGACTTTCTAGAGTATACTGATCAGCAACCTGATCACTCTAGTTCTTACAACTTAATGTAAACAAATTTTTTTAAGAGTTACAATGCTTCTTATAAAGCTATTATCGCAACTGTGATTTTCTCTTAAGTTTAAGCTTAATCTCACTAGAGTATTACAACAGCAATGTAGTGAGGTTGATGATGAAGTTTGAGAGCTTTTGATTTGAACAGCGTTTGTGCAAGTTGGTTCAGAATTCATTTTTTTTATTGCTTCTCATCAGAACTTCATATTTATAGGCGTTTGAAAAGATGACTGTTGGGAGCATTTAATGCTTTGCGTAATCCGTACAACATTGCATTTAATGTTTCACTCTTTTGTCAACTACCTCGAGCCTTGCTTTCGCTGTGTCTACTAACGTTGCCTTTAATAGCTTCTAACGTTCCTTTTGTCAGTCACCGTAGCCTACCATCTTGTACTTGCTTCTGATATGATGTTTTTGTAAACAGCGTTTGAATATCATCAGAGTCAAACAGCTTGGTGCAGAGCATCTTCTTGTCTTCTAACCTTGGAGTGCTTCTTAGCGTGATACCATGAGAACTTCAGTGCTTTTGCTTCTGATCTCAAGTTCTTCTGATGCTTCCATAGACCCATGTTCTGATTCTGCTTGACCATCTTCTGATGTCTTGCACAACCATGTTCTAATGTTGCATGCTGAACCTTCTGAGTCAGTGCTTCTTGCGGTGATTTTATGCATACTCTTTATATGATTCCTGAAATGGAAATTGCATAGTATTAGAGTACCACATTATCTCATACAAAATTCATATACATTGTTATCATCAAAACTAAGAATATTGATCAGAACAATTCTTGTTCTAACATATTGATCCGTTGGCTTCATTCTCCCTTTCCCCCGCTGGTTTCTTTTTCCCCTTCCCCATATTAATTGTGTGGTTAGTAATCTCAGGGAGTGCAAGCCTGTTATTCAAATTAGAATCACTTAATTATAAGATAAAATTTCTGAATTAATCACATTATTGTTGCACCCACGCACACTTTTTTGGTAACCTCTCTTGTTGCCTGTTGCCTGTTGCCTTGTGTTTTTTTGCAGAATAGCCATGTCCCTCGAATACGAGGATACCTCAGCCATGTTACCTCGATTAATGCAAAGATCATAAGTCCCTAATGATGCTGCCTTCGATATACTAATATGATCTCGTCCCTCGGAAGTTGCCTACAAAAGGCTGAGGTGTCCTCTGGTTGCATAACGAAAGGCTATTCTGATCCTTCCCTTAGACTACCTGCCTCTCTATGGCATGGGAGAGTCTTATGGCAAATGGTAACTCGATGACCCGTTAACATCCAAATGAAAGGCTTCCTGCCCTCTTATGGCATGGATAGAACTTTTAACCCTGAAAGGCTAAAAGACTTGTTTTTTCTACATTATTAAGGTAATTGCTCCTAATTGCCTTGCTCTGGCTAAAATATTTTTCTACACTTTTTTCATAAACCTTCAATAAGGCTACGCTCATTTACGAGCTAAAGTCCGTATTCACTTCTTCTACATTTCTTTCAAAAGAGCAAAGCAATTAAGAGCCCATGGAAAACCATGGATGCAAAGGGTGCCTTACACCTTCCCTTTGCATAATTACCCCCTGAACTCAGTTTTTATTTAAAAGGTTTTTCCTGTTCTTTTAGCCTTTCTGATATTTGGATAAAATAAAAGTCGGTGGCGACTCTTGCTTAATCGAGACATTTTGATAAAAAGTCAGTTCACCGTATTACATTCATTATGTAACAAGAATCCTGAATCCTCTAGGCATCTTTTCTTTGTGCTAATTTTCATTAAAATTGTGGAACTGGCTACAAAATACCATAAAACAACCCATTGATCTTACCTCAGCAATAACCACTCTCAATATCAGCAAAAAAGGTTGGAATCCTCAGTGTGCTTTGGTCATCACTGGTGCAGTGATGGCTATTTTTAAAGCCATATGGTACTGCAGGAATCAACTTAGATTCAAAGGTAAAGAAGTCTCTCAAAATGCCATCATCTCCTCCATCATTGGTTCTGTTGCCCTGACAATAAATTCCACCAAGCTTGCTACTGAATCTTCCATCTAGGAGTTCACGATTCTAAAAGCCTTTAGTGTTCAAACTAATCACCCCAAAGCTCCTCAAATCATAGAAGTTATCTGGTGCCCTCCCTTTGGCCACTGGCTGAAATGCAACACTGATGGATCGACATTAGGTAGCCTTGGTTTATCTGCTTGTGCTGGTATTTATAGGAATATCACAAGAGATTGTGTAGGATGTTTTGCTTCTCATCTTGCTACCCAGAATTCTTTCTTTGTTGAGCTTATGGCTATCATTTTGGCCATTGAACAAACCAAAAATAATAACTGGAATTACATTTGGATTGAAACATATTACAAAAGTGTTGTCACAACCTTCTCCAACACTTTGTAAGTCCTTTGACAATTAATAAACAGGAGGTGCAACTGCATTGCAATTTCTAGGACCATGCACTTTTGGATCTCCCACACATATAGAGAAGGAAACTGTTGCGCCGACGCTCTATCTAACATTGGCCTTTCGCTTGAAGGATTTCTTTAGTGGTATTCTCCACCTATTGCTATTAGAAAAGAAATAGTTCTTAACAAATTGGGAAGGCCCAATTTCAGATTTGCTCACTAATTTTGTTCTCTCTTTTTTGGCTTCTTTGCGGGTTTGGCCTTGCCCATATTTTTCTTTTTCATTTTAATATATGAGAGTTATATAAAAAAAAATAACATTACAATATTAAAAAAAATTATACAAAAAATTATTTTTCCTAAAAAATAAATTCTTCTAAATTACATAATAATATTATATTAATAATTATTAATAACATTAATGATTATTGTTATTATTACGAGAATAAAAATAAAAAATAAAAAATAATATTGAACCACCATATTAAATATAATATTAGTAATAATAACAATTATATATCCACCTTATAATTTTATTTATATTATACAATTCTATATTTTTTTCAAATATAACTTAAATAGACTTTACGTGAAAAAACAAACAAATAAATTTGCAATTAATTTTTATAATTAATTAAAATAATATATTGTATATAAATATTTTACATATCCTTATAGTTATAATAAAGACAACATATTAAAATAAAAAATACATTTTCTTAAATATATTAATATATATTTTGATATTTTAACTTTATTTTTAATTTTAATATTACTCTAATTCGAATAAGAGGACATATCTAGTGAGAATGAATAATTTATATGAAAATGTGAGAATGAATTTGAACCATTAGATTTTAAAATAAAGGGTGGAGATTAAGTGTCAATCTTTTTTTCTCTCTCCTTCATTATTAAAATAAATTATGGAGGAAAGGGAAAAAAATATTGACACTTAATATCCACCATTTATTTTAAAATATAATTGTTCAGATTCATTCTCATATTCTCACATAAAAATGTCAATCTCATATGATACGTTCTCATTTGAATAATAATATATTTTGGTGTAAATAATTATAAATCTATATCTATCTATTTTCTATTCCATAATCTCATAAATAAAAATAATATATTAGATACAAATGATTTTATGAGATTTTCCGATCTCGACTTCCACAAACTTAAAAGAAATTATGTGTCTTTTTCTTCCAGAATACTAAAAAAATTATAAGATTTTTATATGTTTAGTGATTTAATAGTAATAAAATTTTAGCTAAAAAAAATTTTATAAAAGAAATTCTTCTAAATTACATAAATATATATTTGTTTCTATATTATAAAAATTTATCCTATTAATATGGATCATATATAAATATACCAAATAAATATTTGAACTAATATTTTTTTTTTGTAACTCCTATTATATAGTAATAATGAATAGAATAATTATTTGAACTTATTTTGTAACTCCTATTATTTAGTAATGATGAATATAATAGTAATGAATTGAAATTAATTAAAAACTTAAAACCTTCTAAATAAATACGAAAAATATAAATAATAAAGATTGAGAAAGGTAAAATAATTAAAGTAAATATAATATCATAATAATAATAATAATAATAAAATTTTAACTAAAAAAAGATTCTTATAAAAGAAATTTTTCCAAATTCCATAAATATTTTTTATTCTTTTTTTGGTATATATTATAAATATTTATTCCATTAATATTAATCATATATTAGTTTAACAAATAAATATTTGAACTACATTTTTTTCTATTTTGTAACTCCTATTATAATGAATAGAATAATTATTTGAACTTATTTTGTAACTCTTAATATATAGTAATGATAAATAAAATAGTAATGAATTGATATAAATTAATAACTTGAAACCTACTAAAAAAATATGAAAAATAAAATAATAAAGATAAAGTAAATATAACATTATAATATTAATAAAATTTTATATAAAAAAATATTTTTTCCTATAAAATAAATTCTTCTAAATTATATAAATATTTTTTAATATAAAATTCATACGAGATTAAATTAATAAAAATATTTTTTATAGTTTATAATAGTAATAATGAATTGAATAGCTTTGAACTGAAGTTCATGAAAAACTTGAATCCCTGGAAAATATGAAGAAAAAAATGAATAATAAAAATAGAGAAAGGTTAAAAAATTCGAGTAAATATAACATCATAATAATTTGCCTTACTATTAAAAAAATTAGAACATAATATAATAATAATAATTTAAAAATGACTAAATTTAATTAGTTATTATTTTATACTTTTAATTTTTGTTCTATGCATAATTGTAACGCCCCGAATTTAATTAGTTATTTAATTAAATTAGTTAAGGAATTATTTTATTGGAATGGTTGAAGTTGGGATTCATCAGTGTTATTCTAAGAGGCGTATTGGATTGATTCGTCGTTTGGAGTTTTGAGGTTAAGTTGGATTAATTAGTCAGTTAACCGGAGAATAAATATTAGAAATAATACTAGTTATATTTTTATTCTTAATTATTTTGTGGTGTGTTTGTGTATTATTTGGCATGATGTGATATTATTATTAGTTTAGTAATTAGATATAATATATTAATATGGCTAATTAGTTAATTGGGCCAAGTATGTGATTAGTAATTAGGAGGGTGTGTAGTAAGCCCATTAGCAATATTAAGGATTAGTGAAGGATTAATAAAAATAAAGAAATTAGAAGGAATAGTTTCTTTTGGGCAAAAATATTGTGAAGAACGTAGAAACAAAGAAAGAGGCTAGGGCAAGAGAGAAAGGAGACTTCCACCATTGTTGAAGGATCAAAGCTCAATCCTAAGGTAAGGGGGGAGAATGGGTTCTTTATATGGTGATTAAAACATGAAAGGGTAGTGAGGGTTCCTTCCCCTCTATAGGAATGAATTGGAATTGATTTGTGTATAATCTTTTCTTGGTTTGATGTTTGATTAATGAATGTTAATTGATTTTGTGTGTGATGGATGTCATCTATGATTGAATCTGTGTGAAATTCTGATTTGATTGATGAATGTGATAAGAGTATTGTGTCAGTTGATGTGTTGTTGTGTTCTTCTCTTAAAAACCCAAATCTGAAAATATAGGTTTGATTGAAGAGGAGAAAGTGAGTTGTTATCATGTAAAATGAATGTAGAAGAATAGGTTAATGAATCTAGATGAAAGGTATGAGATAATGTGTGAAAAGATGGTGTTTTAGACTTAAAATCGTGGACTGGTATGAGTAAAAACGAGTGGGTTTTGGACTGTTACGAAGTTGCAGTTTCTGGACATTTTCTGGTGTTTCACGTATGAAACAGTGTCATACGCGTATGGGAAGAGGTCATACGCGTATGAGGGACATTCCCCAAGGGCTATACGCGTATGATACGCAGCTGCCCTGTCCCAAATACCCTGTACTGGTGTTTTGCGTATGGAATTCTGGCATACGCGTATGGGATGAGGCCATACGCGTATGGGTCTGTTGATACTCGTATGGGAATTTTCAGTGTAAAATTAGTTCTGCTGATTCGCGTATGGGATGGCTGATACGCGTATGGGTCTGGGCCATACGCGTATGGGAGGTGCCATACTCGTATGGCTTCTGTGTGTAAAAATTCTGTTTTGTGATTTTCTTCGAAAGTTCAATGATGCGTAACTTTTGATCCGTAACTCCGTTTTTAGTGCCGTTTCGAGCATGATGAACCTTACGAGATAACCTATATGTAAATGATGAAATGAGATGTAAATTTAAATTAATTTTAAATCATGATTTTATTGCTTGATGAATGATGTACTGTACATATATGTTATAATGATGAACTAGTAAGCCGTTAAATAATGTTTCGGTAATCGAATTATGTTGTTGTTGGATAATGGTATTGTTGTGATATGTTGTTGCTTTTTGATGTATTTGATTTGTTGATATGAGTTGTAGGCCGATGGCCAGAGTTGATTGTCTTGAGTTGATTCGTCCTGATATGTGGACATTTTGAGTTGTAGGTCGTATGACCAATGTCGATGTTGTTGAAGGCTTATGCCTTGTATGGTACGATTGTTGTTGATTGTGCGTCCATGTTGCATACATACATTGATGAGGGCTTATGCTCTGTTGCCG
Source organism: Vicia villosa (assembly GCF_029867415.1). Taxonomy (NCBI): domain Eukaryota; kingdom Viridiplantae; phylum Streptophyta; class Magnoliopsida; order Fabales; family Fabaceae; genus Vicia; species Vicia villosa. The sequence continues at coordinate 66,119,093 of NC_081186.1, read as the reverse complement.
AAGGCTTACGCCTTGTTGTTGAGGGCTTATGCTCTGATGCTGAAGGCTTATGCCTTGTTGTTGCCCTTTTAACTGGCATTATGATGGGGGCTTATGCTCCGTTGGTACCACATGCATATAGATGTCGTTGGTTGCATCACATTTCATATATTTGAATGTCGATTTTGTGAATAGTATTGTTGATGTTGTGAATGGTGTTGTTAATGATGTTGTGTGTGAGAATTGATGTGTGATCTATAATTGTATATATGTGTAGATACTACTCCTTAGCATGTGATAATTCACCGTGTATTTATTGAATGTAATTCTCACCCCTTTCTGTTGTTGTGTCTGTGCTTCTTCGGGAGTACAGATATTCAGGTACCTGAGTAGTGCTTGGATGTAGAGTTGTTGCTCGATCGAGTCTTAGGAGTCGCTCTGATACGTAACACGGGATTGGGAATTTGTTATGTTTTACTTTGTTTAATTTGTTACGTATCTTACCTTTATATTTTGTTGGACCACGAATTTGTGAGGATATTTCTATTTTAAGCCGTAGTGCTATGAAACTGAATAATTGATATTTCCGCTGTGTAAGAAGTTCTTTTATGGATGAATGGAGTAATAAAATGAACTTAAATGTTATGAGTTTTTGGAAGATGTGACATCCTACTAGTATACTCTGATATAAACTGTGTATTTTCATTATAAATATCTAAGTTGGGAGAGTGGGGTGTTACAATTGGTATCAGAGCAGGTCGGTCCGTCCGGCCAGGTTGTTGAGTCTGTAGAGTCGTGTTGTGCGTATGCGATATCTGTGTGAAAACACTATCGGTACTTCTTTTGTCTTACTTCTAACCTTGCAGGAGGATGAGTCTGATATAAGTGGGGGAGAAGCTTTTGCTTCTCTGAGATGTTGCGTGTGGAGTTGCCGTTGGTGCGCGGTTGAACTCTATTGTAGTTGGTAAAGAAGCATACGAGATTATGTTGGATGGGATAGACGTGTCTTTCGTCTTAAATTGTGGGATCGGAGGATGGTTGTAGTTGAGCCAAGTGCTTACGGATTGTTCTGATGAATAAATGCGGATTCTTGTCTAGAAGGAATAGTCGCTAAACGGTTGGGGTGAGTCTGAAAAGATGAAGCTCAGATAGTTACGATGTTTTCAGGACTGCGTATTATTCGTAGAGTTAGTCGTGTGGAATTATTATGAAGCGTGATGTTATAATTTGAGAATGGTGGAGTGTTGTAGAGTCTTGTCATTGGAATTTTATATATGATTGTTGAAGGTTGCAGGTGTGTTGAACAGGTCAAGTCGAGACTCGAGGGTATAAAGAAGATTATGAAAAGGATTGTAATCTTGACATCATGAAAGGTGAAGATGTTGATAAGTAACGGGTGATTCCAGTTGTAAGGAGGTTGTGGAAGGGAGCATTGAGTTGTGAAGCGTGGGAAACAACAATGTTGATGAGGAGAGACAGATAGATTCATAAAGAGTCGTTTAGATACTAACGTTGGAGATGAGAAGTGAGTTTTTGGGAATTTGGGAAGGAATCGATCGGAATGAAAATGTGTTCTTATGTTCCCTATAGTTCCTAATATGTATAACTAAGTTAAAATAAGAGTTTGGGGAATCAAAGAAGAGTTTTGGTTGGGTTTTGAGTCAACTAGATGTCAAACCCGTAACTATGTTATGGATGATTTTTGAGAACTTCAAAAATTCATAACTTGAGTTTCGAGTATACGTTTTGGGTGTCGTTCGAGGCGTTGGAAAGCTAGCGCATAGAACTTTTTGATAAAAATATGTTCCATGGAAGGAAATGATTATTTGCTGTTTAAATGGATTGGATGTTTTTGAAGGTTTATACGGTGTTTTGGTATGATCGAAAATGCGGATGCCATTGTCATTGCGTTGTGGGTGCAGTGAGGTGATGTTTGGCTTCATGAGATTTCATGTATGTTATTGTTGAGATTTGAGGAGTGAATTAAGATTGATGTAGTGATGTTTGGTATAGTTGCGTCCGTACACATCAAGGATAATGCGATATACGTTATGATACCGGTCGCATGTGTTGATTCAGGTGATTGTTGGGAGTTAAGTTCATGATTGTAAAGAAAATAAAGATATTATGAAAGGATGTGAGAAAATGTTTTTAATGTCTGTTTCCATGAGTAAAGAAGTGATGTGATGAGAGTCACTGTGATAGGCATGTTATTTATTTCATGTACAGAGACATGCACTTGGAGGATTTCGAATTATGAGATCAGATAGGTATGTTGCTATAAGAATTGTATGTGTGAAGTCATGAATTTGAATTGTTTGGATAAGACCAAAGGATTTGAGACCGGGTTGATGCATCGTTTACTTGCTATGTTGTTTAGTGAGAACAAATTCATATTGGATATCGTCGGATTTTGAGTTAATTAGAATAACATTCTGAAGGTTGAAACTGCTAGTATAGAGGTGATGAAGATGTATCATAATTTGATGAACTATTGTTTCGACGGTTGAATGTGATGGAGAAAGTTAATGGGTAGTATATCAGCAAGGTTATGAAAGTTGTGATATTCTGTAAAGTATTATGTTCGATTGAAATACGGGATTTATAATTGACGTTTTGGTAAGGAGCACAGATTGTATTAGTACTAAGTCAGAGGGAATTCTTCTTATGAACGGTAGACAAATGACCTGAAGAAGAGAGTTATTTAATCTCTGGAAGAATTATTGAAAGTTTGGGTGCATAGACAAAGGAGTGCTTGAGATAGCCATTAGTAGTTGATTAAAATATGTGAGAGATTTTTCCATTCGATGTGCTAGAATGGTCGTTTATGATACTTTGTATGTTAAGAAGTGTAGAAACCACGATGTGGTTTGAATCTGATGAGAGTGTTGTATTCAAACTTGGGAATTGCGGTAGATAGCTAAAACAAGAAAGTTACCTTAGTAAGGGTAGTGTATGTTTGACCTTTTGGAAAGGGATGGATCTGAAGGAGTGAGGAGTGGATGAGAGGGTTGTATCTGGACTCGTTCCTGTTGGTGCGTTTTCGAGGACGAAAACAGTCTAAGTGGGGGAGAATTGTAACGCCCCGAATTTAATTAGTTATTTAATTAAATTAGTTAAGGAATTATTTTATTGGAATGGTTGAAGTTGGGATTCATCAGTGTTATTCTAAGAGGCGTATTGGATTGATTCGTCGTTTGGAGTTTTGAGGTTAAGTTGGATTAATTAGTCAGTTAACCGGAGAATAAATATTAGAAATAATACTAGTTATATTTTTATTCTTAATTATTTTGTGGTGTGTTTGTGTATTATTTGGCATGATGTGATATTATTATTAGTTTAGTAATTAGATATAATATATTAATATGGCTAATTAGTTAATTGGGCCAAGTATGTGATTAGTAATTAGGAGGGTGTGTAGTAAGCCCATTAGCAATATTAAGGATTAGTGAAGGATTAATAAAAATAAAGAAATTAGAAGGAATAGTTTCTTTTGGGCAAAAATATTGTGAAGAACGTAGAAACAAAGAAAGAGGCTAGGGCAAGAGAGAAAGGAGACTTCCACCATTGTTGAAGGATCAAAGCTCAATCCTAAGGTAAGGGGGGAGAATGGGTTCTTTATATGGTGATTAAAACATGAAAGGGTAGTGAGGGTTCCTTCCCCTCTATAGGAATGAATTGGAATTGATTTGTGTATAATCTTTTCTTGGTTTGATGTTTGATTAATGAATGTTAATTGATTTTGTGTGTGATGGATGTCATCTATGATTGAATCTGTGTGAAATTCTGATTTGATTGATGAATGTGATAAGAGTATTGTGTCAGTTGATGTGTTGTTGTGTTCTTCTCTTAAAAACCCAAATCTGAAAATATAGGTTTGATTGATGAGAAGAAAGTGAGTTGTTATCATGTAAAATGAATGTAGAAGAATAGGTTAATGAATCTAGATGAAAGGTATGAGATAATGTGTGAAAAGATGGTGTTTTAGACTTAAAATCGTGGACTGGTATGAGTAAAAACGAGTGGGTTTTGGACTGTTACGAAGTTGCAGGTTCTGGACATTTTCTGGTGTTTCACGTATGAAACAGTGTCATACGCGTATGGGAAGAGGTCATACGCGTATGAGGGACATTCCCCAAGGGCTATACGCGTATGATACGCAGCTGCCCTGTCCCAAATACCCTGTACTGGTGTTTTGCGTATGGAATTCTGGCATACGCGTATGGGATGAGGCCATACGCGTATGGGTCTGTTGATACTCGTATGGGAATTTTCAGTGTAAAATTAGTTCTGCTGATTCGCGTATGGGATGGCTGATACGCGTATGGGTCTGGGCCATACGCGTATGGGAGGTGCCATACTCGTATGGCTTCTGTGTGTAAAAATTCTGTTTTGTGATTTTCTTCGAAAGTTCAATGATGCGTAACTTTTGATCCGTAACTCCGTTTTTAGTGCCGTTTCGAGCATGATGAACCTTACGAGATAACCTATATGTAAATGATGAAATGAGATGTAAATTTAAATTAATTTTAAATCATGATTTTATTACTTGATGAATGATGTACTGTACATATATGTTATAATGATGAACTAGTAAGCCGTTAAATAATGTTTCGGTAATCGAATTATGTTGTTGTTGGATAATGGTATTGTTGTGATATGTTGTTGCTTTTTGATGTATTTGATTTGTTGATATGAGTTGTAGGCCGATGGCCAGAGTTGATTGTCTTGAGTTGATTCGTCCTGATATGTGGACATTTTGAGTTGTAGGTCGTATGACCAATGTCGATGTTGTTGAAGGCTTATGCCTTGTATGGTACGATTGTTGTTGATTGTGCGTCCATGTTGCATACATACATTGATGAGGGCTTATGCTCTGTTGCCGAAGGCTTACGCCTTGTTGTTGAGGGCTTATGCTCTGATGCTGAAGGCTTATGCCTTGTTGTTGCCCTTTTAACTGGCATTATGATGGGGGCTTATGCTCCGTTGGTACCACATGCATATAGATGTCGTTGGTTGCATCACATTTCATATATTTGAATGTCGATTTTGTGAATAGTATTGTTGATGTTGTGAATGGTGTTGTTAATGATGTTGTGTGTGAGAATTGATGTGTGATCTATAATTGTATATATGTGTAGATACTACTCCTTAGCATGTGATAATTCACCGTGTATTTATTGAATGTAATTCTCACCCCTTTCTGTTGTTGTGTCTGTGCTTCTTCGGGAGTACAGATATTCAGGTACCTGAGTAGTGCTTGGATGTAGAGTTGTTGCTCGATCGAGTCTTAGGAGTCGCTCTGATACGTAACACGGGATTGGGAATTTGTTATGTTTTACTTTGTTTAATTTGTTACGTATCTTACCTTTATATTTTGTTGGACCACGAATTTGTGAGGATATTTCTATTTTAAGCCGTAGTGCTATGAAACTGAATAATTGATATTTCCACTGTGTAAGAAGTTCTTTTATGGATGAATGGAGTAATAAAATGAACTTAAATGTTATGAGTTTTTGGAAGATGTGACATCCTACTAGTATACTCTGATATAAACTGTGTATTTTCATTATAAATATCTAAGTTGGGAGAGTGGGGTGTTACAATAATCACATCAAATCAATATTATATATATATATATATATATATATATATATATATATATATATATATATATATATATATATATGATGCTAATTTATTATCATTTCATTTATATTTTTATATTTTATAGTAATAGAAATGGATTGAAATTAATAATTAAACTAAAATTCATGGGAAATGAATAGTAAAAGATAGTTAAAGATTAAAAATATAAGAGGAGATAAAATATCATAAAAATAATGAGTCAAAAATATAATTGATAAAATAAATATATATTAATATACCAAATAAATATTTGAACGATTTCTTTTTGTGTTTTGGAACTCCTATTATTTAATTATGGAAATTCACTCATTTATTATATTGATTCAAATTTTAATCACTAATTTGTAACTCCTATATATGATATTAAGTTATCATTGTTTCATTTAAACAAATCATTGGTGCTCTGGTGGTACTCTTCACATTTTTTATAAATGTTTTTGTTTAACTTTACATATGTCTTGCGATTTAATTTTGTGGCATTTAATAGAAACTCAAGTTATTCTGTTACAATGTTTTTTAGTCTCCTATCTAACTTTTTTTATAATCTTTTATTAGTTGATGACTTTATTTCATGTGAATCATAAGAAGATGATGATAAAATTGTAGTATGTTATTGTTGTTTGGAAATCTAATATTCGTTCAGGTAAGTAGATGTCTCCTATCTAATTATTTTTGTTATGTGTATGAAGAGAAGAGGATAAAGAAAACTCATATTGTTTTTACTTTTGCATTCTTGCTGCTTGAAAATCATGAGAAAATTGTAGCTCATGTAAGTATAATTTTAACAATAATCTTTGAGAGAAATGCGTATTTGATTTAAAATATTTATTTAATTATTTGAGATCTTTCATAAAAAAAAATAGTAGTTCCATAAGAATCTCCGTTTTATGTGAACTCCCTCAATTATTCATGCATTATTATTATTATCAAAGATATCTTATCTGAAAACACTAAAGTTATCCATATCATCTATGAAGACAATAATCTTCTAATTCACAACTCCCTTCAATTGGGAAGAAACTTATTTTTCTGTTTATAGTTTTTTATCTCTTTTTTAAGCATCATAACCAATAAAATAATTAATTTTTGTTGCACGTCATTTTAATAATATTGTCTTTTTATATGAATAATAGATATGATTTCTATTTTATTTTATTCATCAATTAAATACTATAAATTATATCATTTTTATTATTATTATTTTTACATTATTATTGTTATTATTTTAATTTGTATTAATATGATACTAATTATCAACTATCTTTATATATTCTTTAAAATTAAATAATTATTTACGAAAAGTAAAATTTTAAAATAAAATTTAGTTGTAAGTTATAATTGATTTAGTTTGAAGTTACTAAACTCTAAATATTATTATTTAAGAGTTATGTAATGATAGAGTATTTGACTTATTATAATATTTAAATAATATGTATTATAAATAATTGATTTATTTTGTTAAATGGAAGAGAAATATGAGAACTAATATAAACTTTTATCATAAAATCATATTTAAGAATCTAAATATCACTATTAATAAAATATTTAACATATTTTGGCTAAATAAATAAATATTAGAATCATCAATTATAAAATTGAAAAAAAATCATTTTAATTTTCAAAATTATTTTTTCGTTATTTTAATTATTGATGTAAAAATAAATAATTTATTCAGATGATTATATAAAGTTTTTCAATTCATTAATGATATTCCTTGACCCATAATAAATAATAGTTTTCTATACCTCATGAAATAACCAATACATGAATCAAGTCACAACAACTTTCTTCCACAACAATAAATAAATAAAATAATAAAAATTTGAATGAAGTTACTAGATTAACATAGGAACGCTGAAAAAAAATCAATATGGTAAAATATAATATGATTTTAAAAAAATTAATTTTTTTAGAGAATATATAATTTAAAAATTCTAATCAAACTCGTGCAACACACTGGCCATATATCTAGTTGGACAAAAAGAAAGCATTTATGATATCTGCCTTTGCAGGCACCAACTTCATTACATATGTATTATGAGAGACGTCAATTAGGGTTACAGGACCTGACTGAACTGGAAACACACCTCCATTAGATGCAGGAACATGTAATTCTCTTGAGATATGAGTTGGAGCAAGTTGTAACACCCTATTTTTATTAGATTTTATTTAATTAAGATTATTTGATATTTGGTATTGTTTGTGTGTTTTATTTAATAATTGTTTGAGTGATAATTATTTAATTGTGTGGTAATATGTGATTTAGCTAATTAATAAATAGTAGAATTATAATAGAATTAGTTATTGGGCTTAGTTGAATTAGAAATGAGAATAGTGGATGGGTTAGGCCCAATGAGATAATGAGAGTTAGAAGAGAATTTTACGAGTTAACCTAATTAGAGAGAAATATAGAAATATAGAAAGAAGAGAAAAGAGGCAAGAGAAGAACAAAGAGGAGATTAATTCCATCAAGAGAGTCGATTAAGAGTTAGAGGTAAGGGTTAGAATCCAAATTCTTGTAGAATATATGATTGGATAATGTATGTGTTTGTGTGAATCTCTTCAATCTTTGCAATTTCATGAAAATGTATGAACCCTAATTTCTATGCTATTTTCTATGGATTTACATGATTAAACATGATTTTGATGATATGTGTTGCTCAATAATGATGAACACTGGTTGTATTTGATGTTTATTGATGTTTGAAAGTGATTTGGAGTGGTGGGTGTGTGATTTTGTAGTTCTAAACATTGTTGTGTTTTTCTACATAATCGCACGTCCGCTAAGCGGACGCGAGGCCTGTAACACCCCAAATCTACCCAACGAATATTTAATAAAATCAGAGTGCGGAAATTCAACATACAATTGGGATGTCACATTCAACGTAAAACAACAAACAACTTAATCACATATATCATAGATACATAGCACATAACTCGAATGAACCGATAAAACCTGTTTACTCTTTTAAAAAATAAAAACAACTTTTATTAATAATAACAATATCAATTATTCAACTTCACTTCGCATAATATTTTTATTAAACTAAAACAACTTCACCAACATCATATTACTTCATAAATTCCACTTAAAAGTTAACAACTTATAGTTATAACAACAATTAAAAGACAATTGTTCATCCCCCGAGTGCTACGTATCAGAGCAAGACCCAACTCGAACTAACAGCAACTAAAGACTTCATAAAATCACTTCAAACTCCCACCGCTATCTTGAGTACCTGTCCATTTCCCATGGTAGGGAAACATCATTCAGAAGGGGTGAGATATCCAACATATAAACAAGCATATGATAAATAATATATTAGGATTAAATCATACAAAATTATCAATTCACAGTCATAAAACTATAAATCACTTCACATCGCAAAAATCAACTCATGTCACTTCAAATGAGACACAACTGTGCATATGCATGTGGTACCCAAGGCTTCAGCCCCCATCGCCAATTGCCAGTTAAATAGAGGCATCAAGGCATAAGCCTTCGTCGCTAATTTGCCAATCCAGGTCGTCGCCAAAATATGCAATGTATGCAACTCGATAATGCACATCACACAACATACAACATAAACAACAAATCCTCGTCGCCAGGCATAAGCCTATATCACCAATTCATTTACCAATAATTAGTGGTAAATATCGTCGCTGAAACATCCTGCAACTTCGCATAAAACAACAAAATATAGCAACATACACATCACTGATAAATCCCAAAGAAAATAGCAGCCCATCGTATTCAACATAATGCACGAAACAACTAATATACAACAACGTCATAATAATTTCATACTCATTCAACACTCTAACAAAATATTTTTTATTAATACTCTTAACTCGCGAAAATTTATAATAATTAATAATTATAACTCAACAGAGTTTCCAAGAACTCTAAATAATTCTATAATAATCTCTACAACTCTAAAGTGCCAAAAAAAAATACTCTAATGACAATATGTAGCATTTTTCTGCAACTAATTCCTCAATAATAATAATAATTATAAACCCTAGGTTAATTTTCCACCACCATTGATTGAACTTTTATAACCTTATTCACCGACGTCAATCAATTTCAACATTCACCAATACAATCACAACACACGAAACAGAGGCAATCATACAACCATAACCCCCACATATCATTCATCATAATCCTGTTTATAGAGCTAGAACCCCACCCTTACCTTGGATATGAGATTTTTCTACTCTCCCGGTTGCCATAGCTTATGTCGCTGCTTCCATCTTTTCTCCAAAAATCTTTTCTAACAACGTGTAGAGACGCAACAAAAACCTGTTCGGAAATCGCTTTGTCAGACGGACTTAAAATCATCAAAACGAAAATCTCTCCGGTCATAAGTTATCTCTACGAGTCTGGAACGTTGTGTCCAAGAACCGCGATGATCCAACGGTTGGATTGGGAGAAACGTCCGTTCTACTAAGGTGTCTCACTGCAGAAACTTGCTGCGAAAATTGGACTTCCTCTAGCTTTTCTCTTCCGCCATGGCTCTCTTCTTCACCTCTCCTCCAAACCCTATTTCTCTTTGTGTTATGATAGTTCTTCCTTCTTCCAATTCTAAATCCAACATAATTGGGCCTAAGTTACATACCCCCTCCTTACTTCACAACAACTCAAATTAAATCCAAAGTTATTTTTAAGCTCATTAATAAAATAACACTTCAACTTTATTTCACCAAATTAATCCGATTAATTACCATGCCAACTTAATAAAATAATTCCGATTTCGTCGATAAAACTCGAATTAAATACAAATAGTCCAATATTAATAATAATATTATTTCTTCAACGAAATCAACTTTATTAATTCTCCGACTAACCGAATAAAATCCAACTTTAACTTAATAATCCAAATACGCTTCCCAAAATAATACTGACAATTCCGATTGATCCTCGAACTTCGATTAAATCCAATGATTAAATTCTTAAATAATTTAATTAACTAATTAATTAAATTCGGGGCGTTACAAGGCCGCTAAGCGGATGTTGTTTGTTTTTTAAAAATAAAGAAGGCCCGCTAAGAGGACCCAGCCCCCAAAGTGGAGTTCGGTTTGTATTTCTCTTCTTCTTACTGCCGCTTGAAGCGGGGTTCACTACAACGAGGAAGGGCTTTAAAAGCGCTTTTTATAGCCTTTAAAAGCGCTGTGAAAGCTGGCGCTGGCGTAGCTAACAAAAGCGCTTCTGAAAGCGCTCTGGTAGGCCCCCCCTATAAGAGCGCTTTTCTGGAAAAAGCGCTCTTGTAGGCCCCCCTTTAAGAGCGCTTTTCTGGAAAAAGCGCTCTGGTAGGCCCCCCTTTAAGTGCGCTTTTTCCAGAAAAGCGCTGTGATAGGCCCCCCTGTGAGAGTAAAAAATAAAAAAAAAAACGCAACATACTAAAGCGCTTTTGGAAAAGCGCTCTTATAGGGTGGGCTTTAAGAGCGCTTTTTCCAGAAAAAGCACTCTGATAGCCCCCCCTATAAGAGCGCTTTTACAAAAGCGCTTTCGTATGTTGTTTTTTTTTTTTTTTTGCTTTTTTATTAATCTTTGGCAGCGCTTTTACAAAGAAGCGCTTTAGTAGGTGGGCCTTTAAGAGTGCTTTTTAAAAGCGCTTTCGTTGCTAAATGAGGTATTTTAATGTGCAGCCTGTAATTTAATCCTCCCAGTCGACCTGTAATATTTTCGACCTGTAATATGTTTTCAGCCTGTAATATTTTCGACCTGTAATTTATTTTCGACGATATTATTTCAGCCATCAGTAAGACAATATATATATATACTAATATAATACCATTATAATATCCAAAATTATATATATACATCATTACAACATCAATAATATTATAGTTCAAATCGACACAAATCCTACATGAAAAAGCGCTTAATATAAAATTGACACAAATCCTCTTTTATTTCTTCCAACTTAAGTTTCGAGTACCCAGCAACACGGAATTCGTCAAGGTACTACAAAAAAAACAAAATATGAATGATACATTTAGTTAAATGTAATTAATTATATGAAATTATCTTAAGTTATAAATTCATACCGTGAGCGGAATCTCTAATTGATTTGCCTGAAGGATTTCTTTCATAAACCTCAATACAAAGTATCCGCAATCGTAACTGTTTCGCTGTTGCGGACACTACATAGAAAAACAAATAAGATTATATAGTTGTCTTGTTTTATCAAGTAGCATAAATATATTATAAGCAACATTGTGAAAAATAATGTACCTGCACTTGGATCCAAGTAATGTTGTTAGATTTAGTTCGGGATACCTGTGCGTCCCGTTGACTTCGGAACACTTGTATTGATCTAATTAACAAATATATAAAAGCATATGTTTAGATCAATCCCACAAATAAGTAAATATATAAATATACACGAATATATATTTAGAACGATCCCACTTACAAATCAACGATGTCCTTCATGGCCGGATAATTGGTCCATTCACCATTTACCGAATTCAGATAATACACGACTTCCCTTATAGGGTTGATAGCAGGCAGCAACCAGTGTGCTCTATAAATTAAAACAATAGGTTATATGAAAATTTTGCTATACACAAAAGAAACAGAGATTAGATGAACAAAGAATGAGAAACTAACCCTACTGGTCGGGTATTATACGCCCAAAGATGCAGACTTTCTATATTGCCGGTGGACATGAATCTATCTACTAAGCGCTGTCTAACTGACTCCGGTTCCGAAGCAATTGCCATTCCGCTGCAGTGGGCGGAAGACACGAAACGGAATCTGTTAGACAACGGAGTCCCGCGCAACACTCTGTCATACAACAACCTTAAATAAAAACATAATAAACATTAGATTATTTTCATTGAAATGTGTAAATAAATTATATTGTGGGACTAATTAAATAATATATCGGATGAGTGAATATTACCGGATGTATGAGTGCATGTTAGTGACGCCTAGTTGATCATGCTTAAAAATCTCCTCCAAGTCATCAATTGTAATAAGTGACTTGAATTCAATACCGAAGACACTTTCATCCATATCGATTTCACGTAAAGCACCATCCTTCAAATCGGACATATCAACCATTGTTGCGAGCGTCGACCGGTACCGAGGCACAAAAGCACCGCCTTTTTTTCCCGCTGGCTTCGGAGGACCAGTGGGTGGTACGGTACGAACTTGCTGCGTCACTTGTTGTGACTCCCGAGCGGATGCCTAAAAATCATATAAGTTAGGTAAAATATAAAATCATGCAGATTTAGATTCAGATTAATTATTAACACTTTAAATGTACCTCTTTTAGTGATGCAACGGACTCCTCCTCCTGTAAAATCCCTTTACCCTTAACTGTGGGTTTTATAGGAGCAGTCTAAAATTAAAATGTAAAAAATAATTATAACGGTTTAGAATTGACATTCGAAAACTAAATGATTCATAATCGTTTTCAATATACCTCATCACTAATGGTAATGAGCTCCGAGGGCCATGCAACAAATGATCCTATTGCATCTCGCAGCAATGTCGTCTCTGATTGTTTAGTATACGTCTATGTCATTCCCTGGTTGTTTAGGCCCAGAAATTAGCATAGATAACGTCATGTACTTACGCTTCATACATAGCCACGGAGGTAGGTTATAGATCATAAGAATCACAGGCCATGTGCTATGCGAGATACTTTGAATACCATGCGGGTTCATTCCATCAGTAGACAATGACAACCGAAGGTTTCTTGCTTCTTTTCCAAATTCAGGATAATCAGTATCAACTTTCATCCATTATGGTGAGTCTGCCGGATGTCGCAACTTTCCATCAATAATTCTTTCATCTGCATGCCAAGTCAAGTGTCTTGAATCGGTCTCACTACGATACATGCGTCTAAATCTCGGAATTATAGGAAAATACCATAAGACTTTAGCAGGAGACAACTTTTTCTTATATCGAGGGGCACCACATTTAGGACACTCATTCAACGCTGCATACTCGTTTCGAAACAAAACGCAATCGTTTGGACATGCATGTATCTTATCATAGCTCATGCCAATAGAGGACAACATCTTTTTGGCTTCATACGTTCGATTGGGAAGAACATTATCCTCTGGTAGCATATCTTTCATAAGGGCTAATAACTCTGTGAAACTTTTATCCGACCATCCATTGTCCGCCTTTAAGTTGTACAACTTTAACACCGCAGACAATCTTGTGAATTTTGAACAACCATCATACAACGGTTTCTCTGAATCGCTTACCAACCTCTCAAACATTTTGGGACAATCCGCAAGATCTTCTTCAAGCGCTTCTGCAATCTCTTCGACTCGATCGCAATCATATGTGTCTGTGCAATCGTCGTTTGAAGCATACTTCCTATTACACCTCGACTCAGCATTCCCGTTACTTTTCTCACCATGCATTGTCCAACATGTATAACTTCTATCAATTCCAAACCGTAGTAAATGGGATCCCAACTGTTCCCCGTCAACCTTACCCCCATAACAGCAACCCAAGCAAGGACACGGCATTCGAAGCGGGTCTTCGGAGTGCTTAACCGCAAACTCAATGAATTCCCATACCCCTTTCTCGTACTGTTTCGACAATCGGTTTGAATTCATCCATGTCTTATCCATGTCTTAATTAAGCTATACAAATGCTTCTTGGTTTCTCTATCAGGTACTAAGGAATTCTGTCAAGATAATAAATAGCTATCATCATAATAGAATACCTAATCAGAATACCCGATTTCTTAAAGAAGACATTACCTTATTTCAAGGTAATATAAGTCCACAAACCAAAAAACAGGTTGAAAATGAAATCACTAGTAAAAATTTGAAAGAGAATAATGTAAAATTTGAAAGAGAATAATGTGAATGTTTCCCATCTCATTTCATTTCAGAAATAAATATAGATATTTCCTTCTTATCTCTTAAAGTCAATTTAATATATGAGCATGTTTTAATATAGTTCAATCCATTTCAAAACTTGTAGAATTCCATAAACCAAGTTGCAATAAAGTAGAGACATCAATATGAACTCATACATTAAATCCAAGACCAAACTAAGACACCTTTTTCAATTTACAAAATAGCAAGAGGAAGAGTTGAAATGTTTGTATTACATTCAAACATGCTCATGGTGCACAACGATCATGGTTTAGAATAAAGATAGCATTTTCATTCTCAATCCCACAAATAAGTAAATATATAAATATACCTCACGAAATAGTATGCCAAAGTTTTCATGTAATCAAAATAACAGTAGAACTTCAAAACTTATACTTTTATATAAAACCTCACGAAACATTGTTCCAATAAGTCAACAAAACCTGAAGCATAACAACCTAACTTAAGTATACTTAAGTATAGTTAAGAGCACAAACCTGAACTAAGGAGAAAGAAGAGTGGTGATATATTGGGAACAAGGTTAAGCAATTTTCTTTTAGAAATTCAGATTCTGCAGATACAAAGAGACAATCATAAGTCATCGTATAATAGAATACATTACTACTACCTTAGATACTTAATACAATTGAATAATATATGAATCTTGCTAAGATGACCAATTCAAAGATTCAAAGATTCATGAATCAACAAGTCCTTAATTCAGAAGCAAAATTGGCATTACATATGTTAGTTTGTCTGTTTTTTAAGTTTGAGTACAAAATAATTCAAAGGAGCTGGTACATTGCTGTATAGTATTTAGCTATGAAGAAATATGACAATAAATTTGTATACAGACTTGTCTATTCAGCAAGAGAATCAAAAACTAATAATCAAAAACTAATAATATTTAACCTCAAGAAGTTCTATTCAGCAAAAATCACAACGAAACAATCATTTCGCAAGAGAATCAAGAATCTCGACAACAATATCACATAACCCATAACCGAAAAGTTGATGAAAAATGAGAAGAAACGAACCTGTGAAGAAATCGACGGGTTTTCGGGTACTTAGGGCTAACGAGTTTCCGTTGAATCTTGAGAGCGAGCTTGTAAGTTCGTTTGAGCCCCAAGAAATACGCAGTTCCGAGTGTTATCTCCCACAGCAACACTTTGGCTGAAGAAGAATCAAATGGCTCTCACAATTGTAACTAATAAAATGAAAATAAACAACCTTGAAAACAGTAGCTATACAACTCAAATCATTTCAACAATTATCAACTCAAATCATTTCTTTCAGGCATTTCATCAAACAAGTTGCAGGCAGAAGTTCAATCTTTGATACCAAATAAAATTTTCACTGAAAATTAAAATAAGTGACGCCTAAAACTCACCGGCGGTGGAGAAAACGAGTGACGGAGGAGAAGCCGACGGAGGGACGCCGACGGTGGTGGCTGATGGTGGTGGACGGAAGGGTTCGCGTGCAGTGGATGAAGAACAGTGGTGGACGGAAGGGTTCTAGAACAGAAAACGAAAGCGAGAAAGTGAGAAACAGTAACGCGTGATTTTGGTTTTAATTTTTAGTAATAAAGGCTACTAAAGCGCTTCTGAAAAGCGCTCTCATAGCCTGGTCTATACCAGCGCTTTTGACTAAAAAGCGCTCTCATTAAACCCCCCTATAGCAGCGCTTTGAAAAGCGCTCTCATAGCCCCCCTTACCAAAGCGCTTTTGAAAAGCGCTCTCATACCCCCCCCTTACCAAAGCGCTTTTTAAAAGCGCTCTCATACACCCCCCCTACCAGAGCGCTTTTCAGAAGCGCTCTCATACCCCCCCCCTACCAGAGTGCTTTTTTCATCATTTTCCCTTTGTTTATTAATTTTGTTTTTAGCGAAACCTACGAGAGCGCTTTTATGTAAAAGCGCTTTAGTAGCTGCGCTTTAGTAGCTTAATTTTGGCGTAGTGGTTGTTGAATTTTTTATTTCTATAAGCCCGCTTAATGGTCGCTGAGCGGACCCTGTTTTACAAAACTTTTTCAAATTTTGAAATGATGTATCTTTTGATCCGTAACTCCTATTTATGCGTCGTTTGAAGTTTTAGGAAGCTATTGTGATGTTTTATATGATAGTATAGGATTGAATTGCAATTGTTTAACTTAATTTTGTTAATTGAGAATAACATGTAATTATATATGTATGTTATGGATGAATTGTGCATGATGAATATTCATGGAATGTATTATGTGATATGATAGCCGATGAATTGGGTGATTGATTACTAGCTGATAATTGGTGTTTAAGGTAGGATTGAATGTCGTGATGTGTAATGTTGTGCAAAGTGGTAAAGATGTGATTGTGTAGTTTAAGAGATAGAAGAATCGTCTTAAATGCATGAGTCTTGTTTTGTTGCACACGTACACAAGCATGAGTCTTTGAAAGTCGCAATGTTGGGTAATCTCATGAAGGTTATTTACTTATCCCACATCTAGTGCCGAATGAGATTTGAAAGCTTAACACGGAACGAAGCTTTTGAGGTGGTTATCTAGTCTATAGAGGAAAGACAATCGGCATGACCGGAAATGATAACATATGGGATCCACATGCATATTGCATAGAGTCAAACTTGAGTCACACGTGTCGGTGTGAATTGTGTTTTGTGTAATTTTTCAATATGATTGGCGTGGATTAATTATGTGATATGTGATGCATAATATGGAATTTTGAGTGATAATTGTATACTTGATGGCATTTTATTAGTGGATTACAATTGTTGAATTGGTAATTGGATATACTTACTTGAATGATGGAACTTGGTTGTTTAATGATGAAACATGTTAACTTGGATGTATGATTATAGAAGCATCTTTTATGAAGAGTGATGAATTGTGAAATGTATGCTTGTTTTATGTTGCACTTTCCATTATTATGTTTTCTATGATAATTTGAATTCACACCCTTTTGTTTGAATGTTTCCCTTTATTGTGGAATCTATGACTGGATAATGTATGTGTTTGTGTGAATCTCTTCAATCTTTGCAATTCCATGAAAATGTATGAACCCTAATTTCTATGCTATATTCTATGGATTTACATGATTAAACATGATTTTGATGATATATGTTGCTCAATAATGACGAATACTAGTTGTATTTGATGTTTATTGATGTTTGGAAGTGATTTGGAGTGGTGGGTGTGTGATTTCGCAGTTCTGAACGTTGTTGTGTTCTTCTGCATAATCACACGTCCGCAAAGCGGACGCGAGGCCGCTAAGCGGATGCTGTTTGTTTTCAAAAATAAAGAAGGCTCGCTAAGCGGAGCCAGCCCGTTACTGCTTACAAAAAGGTTCTACTGCTTACAAAAATTCTTAAATTAAGAAACATCCAAGGGGACAACTTCTCTACCCATCATAAAAAGTTGGGTAGTGTACCTTCCACCAATCACATTGCATTATTTAGTTTTATCTTATTTAATTAATTATTAAATAGTATACTTTTTAATTGTTTCCAAGACATTTCACATTGAATGTAACTTTACCCAACTTTTTGAGTCGGGTAAGATAAGAATTCACCAACATACAATACTACTCGAGTGTTAGGCTCTGTTTGGTAAAACTAGCTGATAGCTTTTAGTTTGTAGCTGATAGCTTTTAGCTGGTAGCTGATAGCTGGTAGCTGGTAGCTGGTAGCTGATAAGCTAATGTGATTGTTTGGTAAATTAGTTGTTTTATTAGCTGATAGATACAAAATGACATTAATGACATTTTAATTAATGAGGATAATAATATATTTTAGTTAAAATAATAAGGGTATTAATGGAAGAAAAACTCACAAGCTAAAAGCTACAAGCTCAAAAGCTACTTCAATTAGCTTTTGAAAAAAAATCTAAAAGCTAGTAAAAAAGCTACAAGCTAAAAGCTAAAATAGAGTTACCAAACAAAACTTTTTTATTAATACGAGCTGAAAAGCTAAAAGCTAAAAGCTCTTTTTTTTGTCTTACCAAAGAGACTCTTACTCTCTTGACTTATATTTTTATTAACTCGTGTAATTTTCTTGATGGACACTTTTTCAATACCGAAAATACCCTTCACCAGTTCAGAGAGTCAACAAACAATTTAATAAAAAATAAATAAATTCGCATTCAATCATAGCTCTTGCCACTAATATTTAAATGCATGCTTCCTCTTTACTCTCCCATAACTATCCAACACAGACAAAAACTAAATAGCATAAACCATCTTTCTTTCTAATTCAAATGAAGTCTTTTTCTCTTTTACACCTTCATCTTCTTTTTCTCTTAACCTTATGTTTAATGTGCTTTAGTCCTAACAAAATTGTGGCAGTGATATTACAAAACCAAACCGATTATTTAGCATTGCTCAAATTCAAAGAATCAATATCCATTGATCCATATAGAACTCTTGAATCTTGGAATTCTTCCATCCACTTCGGCAAGTGGTATGGAATCACATGCAGCCCCATGCATCAAAGAGTTATTGAGTTGAACTTAGATGGATCTGAATTACATGGATCTTTATCTCCCTATGTTGGCAATCTCACTTTTCTGAAAATTCTCTACCTAAGAAACAACAGCTTCTCTGGAGAAATTCCACAGGAGTTAGGTAAGTTGCTACAATTGCAGCAACTTCGTCTCACCAATAACTCATTTGCAGGTCAAATTCCTACAAACTTGACATATTGCTCCAATCTTGAATGGTTATCCTTAGGTAAGAACAATCTCATTGGTAAAATACCAATCGAAATTGGCTCTTTGAAAAAACTCAGAACATTAGAAGTTTGGAAAAACAACTTAACCGGAAGAATCTCTTCATTTATAGGGAATCTCTCAAGCTTAAGGGGCTTTTCCTTTACTTATAACCACATACAAGGAGATATTCCACAAGAAATATGTCACCTTAAAAACTTGTCAGTTTTACTTTTGGGTGGGAACAAATTGTCTGGTATGGTTCCTTCTTATCTTTACAACATATCATCACTTACCATGCTTTCCATGCCAGAGAATAGCTTTCATGGATCTCTTCCACTAAACATGTTCAACACCCTCCCCAATCTCCAACATTTTGCTATTTCAGGAAATGAATTTTCCGGTTCAATTGCCACTTCCATAATAAATGCGTCTAACATTATATTGTTTGATATCAGTAGAAATTATTTTGAGGGACAAGTTCCAAGTTTAGGTAGGCTAAAAAATTTATCTTTTTTGAATTTGGAAGACAACAATTTAGGTGACAATTCAACTAAGGATTTGGAGTTTTTAAAATCTTTGACAAACTGTAGCATGTTAAATGCGTTTTCTATGGCCACCAATAATTTTGGAGGCATTCTACCAAATTCTATAGGCAATTTATCCACTGAGCTTAAGCAACTATATCTTGGGGTTAATATGATATCAGGACAAATTCCTGCTGAGTTAGGAGGTTTAGTTGGCTTAACTCTCTTGAGCATGGTAGGTAACAAATTTGAAGGAAATATTCCAACAACTTTTGGGAAGTTCCAAAATATGCAGATGTTAGATTTGAACGGAAACAAGCTGTCAGGAGATATACCATCCTCTATAGGTAATCTTACTCAGTTGTATAAATTGGATTTACATCTTAATATGTTTGAAGGAAATATTCCTCCAAGCATAGGTAACTGTCAAAAGTTACAATATCTAGATCTTTCGCAGAATAAGCTTCGAGGAACCATCCCTTTAGAGGTTTTTAGTCATTCGTCTTTAACAAATTTATTGGACTTGTCACATAACTCTTTGAGTGGTAGCTTACCAAGAGAAGTGGGTATGTTAAAAAATATTGGTAAGCTAAATGTCTCTAAAAATCATTTAGCTTCTGCCTATCGCCGCTTGAAGCGGGGTTGTTGAATTTTTTATTTCATTAAGCCCGCTTGGTGGTCGTTGAGCGGACCCTGTTTTACAAAACTTTTTCAAACTTTGAAATGATGTATCTTTTGATCCGTAACTCCTTTTTATGCGCCGTTTGAAGCGTTAGGAAGCTATTGTGATGTTCTATATGATAGTATAGGATTGAATTGCAGTTGTTTAATTTAATTATGATGTTAATTGAGAATAACAAGTAATTATATATGTATGTTATGGATGAATTGCGCATGATCAATATTCCTAGAATGTATTATGTGATATAATAACCGTGAATTGGGTGATTGATTACTAGATACTAATTGGTGTTTGAGATTGGATTGAATGTCGTGTTTTGTAATGTTGTGCAAAGTGGTAAAGATTTGATTGTGTAGTTTAAGAGATAGGAGGATCGTCTTAAATGCATGAGTCTTGTTTTGTTGCACACGTACAGAAGCATGAGTCTTTGAAAGTGGAAATGTTGGGTAATCTCTTGAAGGTTATTTACTTGTCCCAAATCTAGTGCCGAATGAGATTTGAAAGATTAACGCGGAACAAGGCTTTTGAGGTGGTTATCTAGTCTTTGGAGGAAAGACAATCGGCATGACTGAAAATGATAACGGATGGGATCCACATGCATATTGCATAGAATCACACTTGAGTCGCACGTGTTGGTGTGAGTTGTGTTTTGTGTGATTTTGCAATATGATTGGCGTGGATTAATTATGTGATAAGTGTTGCATAATATGGAATTTGGTGTGATAATTGTATACTTGATGACATTTCATTAGTGGATTACAATTGATGAATTGGTAATTGGATATACTTACTTGAATGATGGAACTTGGTTGTTTAATGATGAAACATGTTAACTTGGATGTATGATTATAGAAGCATGTTTTATGAAGAATGATGAATTATGCAATGTATGTTTGTTTTATGTTGCATTTCCCATTATTTTATTTTCTATGATAATTTGAATTCTCACCCTTTTGCTTGAATGTTGCCTTTTGTTGGTAACGTGCAGGTTCAAACGAGTAGTTGCTTATTCGTGGCTTAGTCGAAGAGCTCTGAGTTTTGTTATTTGATTAGGTAGCGAGTCATATGCTCTAGTCATGTAACACTTGGGGGATTTTGTTGACTTATGCTTATGTTTGGATATTGCTATTTCCTATGTTTGTTGAATATTCAAATGTATTTGTTTGAGATCATATATATGTTGTTTTAAAGGCCTTGTAGCCTAGATTTGTGAATTCAAGTAGCATGGATAGTAATGTTACTTTGATTTGGTAGATGAATATGGTATGGGACATGTTCATTGAATTTATGTGATAGCAATTCTTTTGTTTTCCGCAAGCGTTTATGCATAAAGTATGAAAGCATGAGATTTACATTATTGTGTTACAATATGATCTTTGCATATTATGAATGTTAAATGCGTGTTATTTTGGGATTTTCATTTTATGGAAATCAACATGTGGCGTCCTTTTCCTTATGCATGATTACTCTGTGAGATATATATGTTATATTTGGGATTAGAAAAGGGTGTTACATTAAGCGCTTCTTTAGGGATATCAAATGTAGGAAAAACCTGTGGTGGTTTTGCAACTGGTTTGAGGCGAATTTTCCCAACCATTTCTTGAGTTTCGGAATCAACCTCGTATGATATGGAACGAGTTTTGAAAAGAAGGGCGACTTTATCCGATTTCTTGGAAGAGGATTTGAATATTTTGGATTTGTCGTAATGCTCGGGAAAGTAATAAACCAGCGATTTATCTTTTGGGTTAAACAGTAACAAGCCAAAACACTTCAACCATATAGTATCGTCGACGGTTATCGGAGACGCCATTGTTATCGGAGAGAGAGAGAGAGAAAGAAAGGTAAGTATGGTAGTGAAGAGTCAAATAGAGAGAGAAAGTTATATATTACGTAACTGATTATGTATTTTTTTAAAATTTTTTCGTGAGTTAGCTATGTTTTTATTTAAATTATGAATTTAATTTTTGCGAGTTAGTTTTGTTTTTATTTAAATTATTATGAGTTTATTTTTTGTGAGTTAGATTTGTTTTTATTTTTAAAGAGATTGTGAGATGATTTTAAAATAAATAGATAGATATTGATATGAGAGTTAATGAGCCAACATCAAGCTATTTGATTTCGTGAGACTATGAATTTGTTTTTGTGAGTTAATTTTATTTTAATTTTTCTTTTTAAAGAATTTGTAAGATGATTTTATAGTAGGAAATTTCTTATTCCACCCCATGCCCAAAAAAAGACATCATGCAATTTCTAAAATGCCCTTCTAAAACATAAAGTATATTTTTGGTGTGCACATGTTTTCGTTAAAATTGATGGAAAATCGGAAGTATGTTTGCGATTTTACACCGGTAACATATTTTTCGATTTTAATGTTACCAATAGTAGAAACAATTTAGGCAGAGAAATGTCAATTTTTCCTCATTGTTTCGCATTAAATACAAAATCCTGTACAATTCATACATCCAAGACAATTGGAAGAAATACATAAAAAACTATAACCAAAATACAAAATCATCATCAAATACTACTGGGTATGGCGGATAATAAGTCGGTCTGTCACCCTCGAGTGTGATCGTCATCTCACCATGTGGTAGATGAAACGACGTCGTCTCACGGTGCCACCTCTCAACGAAAGCGTTATTCATACCCCAATTGACCATGCTGTATCCATACTGGGCCAAATCTTTTAACCTTGTAAGCTATAAAAGCTCATCAAACCATGGCTCAATAGGGGGTACGATTCTACTAATCTTTCGTCCATGGTTAATGACCTTAAGCGTATCATGCTCTTGCATAAACATTTAGACGGTTTTAATAAACAAATCAAAATTCAAAACTCATAATTCAAAATGTAATAGAAATCAAAATTCCAAATTCATATGTCTGTCCCAGTTATGTCTAGCAACATGGTCAGGGTAAAGAGGAAGAAGGGATAAATCATACGGTCCTCCTATAAAAGCCTGAGTTACCGCAGGTGGATACTGTGCAGGTGCACGCTCAAGAATCAGGTATTATTCAGGAGCCGCCTCAAGTGTCATCTGCGGATATGATGGAGGTTGTGACTGGGCCTCTGATGTCGCCTGAGCATTGGACGCCTCTCCCGCCTCATATGCACTCAGTGCAGACGTGCGTCTACAGGAGGACGGGGGGCAAAGTCAAATGACTTTGAGAATCCTGCTTGATACGGAAGGACAAATTAGTAGAGTAGAAGCAGCAACACCAAAGGCTAAAGCTGTAGGAGGTGCATCCGATACGTCATGTCTTGAGATAGGAGGAGGCTGGGTTGCCTGAATCTTTTCTCTTTGCACATAAGTGTGACATCCTGATTTTACTAGCTATTTTATTAATTATTTTATTTGGTGTTTTATTAATTATTGATTGATTTAATTATTATGTGGTATAATAATTATTTAATTATGTGTGTATTTGTGCTATTTATGTTAATTTAGTTATTTGAGAAATACAACTAGTTGGGCCTAAATAGTGGTTTTGGTGGGTTAAGCCCAAAATAACATAATACTAAGTTAAGGTTTTAGTGTATTAAGAATAGAATGACATTTTGGAGAGTAATAAGAGAAGAAAGGAAGAGAAGGGAAAAAGAGGACGTTTGGTACTAGAAGAAGAAAGAGATTATTCAAGGTAAGGGTTTGCCTTCCCATTGTTATGATTCTATGTGATTCTATGCAAAGAATATGATACATGTTTAGAATTGGGTGTTCCAATTTATGGAGTTTTGGATAGATAGAGTTTTAACATAAAACTTGGATTTGATGATTAAATAGGTGAAATCATGTGTTAGGTTTAGTGCCCATAATGATCAATACATTAGGTTGTTGTTGTGTAATGGAATATGGTGTTAATTTGGTGCATTTAGAACCTATAACATGTGAAAATCATATTGGGATAGTGTTGGAGGTTCTGAAAAATGCACAGATTTTTCTGGTTCTGGAGTGAGCCGCCAGGCGAGCGTTTGGCTTCGTTGGGCGAGACCAGCGGGCGAGAGGAGATTTTTTGTGACCATGTTTCTGTAACAGAGCGTCGTGCGGGCCATTTTCTACGTGTCATTCAAAACATTAGGAAGGTAATGTAATTTTCTTTGTGATAGAACTAGAATCTTTAGCACTCACTGACTTAATTATGATGTTGTTGTGTGAATAACATGTAATTATGTGTATGTGCGTGTATGACTTCATGAGTTGCGAATAATATGATGCTGGTATGTTGTATTGTATATGATTCATGATGTGTGCAATGAATATATGCTATTTGGACGCTCCTTGTGGAGAATGATTATTTGATGCATGTTGTGCAACTTTTGGTGAATAATTCATATGAGTTGGATTATTGTGGTATGCGTATATTCTTAAGATTAAGAGATGGTCTTAATTTACATATGTTGTTGTTGAGTTGCACATGCATAATTTGTGTCAAGAGGCAATGGGTGCTAGTTCTCGCAGAGACTAGTGACTTATCCCAATCTTAGAGAGGGGGCTTGAAAGCTTAGAGAACGAGCTTACATCATTTCGGAGAGAAAGAAGAGATGAAAGGAAGAGAATGGAAAAAGAAGAAGTTTGGTAATAGAAGAAGGAGATTATTCAAGGTAAGGGTTTGACTTCCCATTGTTATGATTCTATGTGATTCTATGCAATGAATATGTTACATGTTTAGAATTGGGTGTTTCAATTTATGGGGTTTTAGATAGTTAGAGTTTTAACATAAAGCTTGGATTTGATAATTAAATAGGTGAAATCATGTGTTAAGTTTAGTGCCCATAGTGATCAATACATTAGGTTGTTGTTGTATAATGAAATCTGGTGTTAATTTGATGTATTTAGAACCTATAAGATATGAAAATCGGATTGGGATACTGTTGGAGTTGCTGAAAAACACAAAGATTTTTCTGGTTCTGGTGCGAGCCGTCGGGCGAACGTTCGCTTGTGAGACTTCAGCGGAAGAGAGGAGATTTTTGGTGACCATGTTTCTGTAATAGAGCGTCAAGTGAGCCATTTCCTTTGTCGGGCGAATATGCCCTGTTTTGCAAAAAAAATCTGAAATTCATAACTTTTGATCTGTAATTCTGTTTACATGTCGTTTGAAGCATTAGGAAGCTAATGTAATTATCTTTGTGATAGAACTAGAATCGTTAGCACTCGATGACTTAACTATAATGTTGTTGTGTGAATAATATGTAATTATATGTATGTGCGTGTATGGCTTGATAAGTTATGAATAATATGATGCTGGTATGTTGTATTGTATATGATTCATGATGTGTGCAATGAATATATTATATTTGGATACTCCTTGTTGAGAATGATTATTTGATGCATGTTGTGCAACATTTGGTGAATAATTCATATGAATTGGATTATTGTGGTATGTGTATATTATTAAGATTGAGAGATGGTCTTAATTTTCATATGTTGTTGTTGAGTTGCACATACATCATTTGTGTCAAGAGGCAATGAGTTCTTGTTCTCGTGGGGACTAGTGACTTGTCCCAAGCTCAGAGAGGGGGCTTGAAAGCTTAGAGAACATTCTTTTGCAGGTTATCTGTTTGGGAGATGGACTTGGTATGTCCGGAAAGGATAACAGAGTTGGTACCACTTGCATGAGTTGCATTATGTTGATGTCGCGTCACATACATATGATCGTGTGGATGTTATATGATGATGTGATTTGTGAATGGTTGTGCGGATGATATGTTGAGCTTGGTTGCATATTTGACTATGTGAAATAGACTTGAGAAATGCTATTTATATGATTATGCAAAGTGTGATGAAATTTTATATATGCATGCTATGCATTGCTTATTTTGACATATTTTTTTGATAATATGAACTCTCACCCTTCTGTTGGAATGATGTTTTATGCGACATCGCTCAGGAACCGAAGATAGTGGTGCTTCGGAGGAGGCTTAGCTTGGAGGTTTAGATCTCTTGTAGTGTGTCTTGACTAGGTAGTCATATCGTGCTCTAGTCAATGTAACACTTGAGATTTTGGGTTTATTATCTTTAAATTGTTGTTATGAGATATTGTTTTACTCATATGTATTTCCTATTTGGATATGTTATATTTTGATGTGTGGCCTTGAGCCAAGATATTGTGATATTGTGAGTTGGTAGTGGAAATAGAATAAACATGTACTTGAACCCCAGGGTACAAGGCTCTATTCCCACAAAAAGCAAAAACTCTACTAGAGAGGGGGTAGAGAAGTTCATATTTTTTTGTAATAGCCCGGGTCCCTCGCAAGACAATCCCGAAACTATTACCTTACAATCTTCTTTACCCCCTTCTCTAGTAAATTTTTTGGCTTTCGTGGGAATCGAACCATTTGCCCTGGGGTTCAGGTACATGTTCAATCCATTATCACTACCAATTGAGCTAGTAACTCAATTGGTAGTGAGAATGGATTGAACATGTACCTGAACCCCAGGGTACATGGTTCGATTCCCACGAAAGGAAAAAAATTTACTAGAAAGGGGAGTAAAGAAGATCGTGAGGTAGCTGTAGCAACCTGCCCTAAAAATTAAAGATTAGAGTCACCACCTATTCTACCAAGGCGAATAGGAAACCTATGCAATTA
This sequence comes from Vicia villosa, assembly GCF_029867415.1. Taxonomy (NCBI): domain Eukaryota; kingdom Viridiplantae; phylum Streptophyta; class Magnoliopsida; order Fabales; family Fabaceae; genus Vicia; species Vicia villosa. The sequence continues at coordinate 66,092,119 of NC_081186.1, read as the reverse complement.
AGAGATCAGGGTAAGATACTATATTCAGGTCGAGGGAAGGTGTTAGGCACCCTCAACCCTTTCCTATGGCTTTGAATCTAAAGTCAACAGTTTTATGGCTAAGAGTATTAAGGTAAGGTTTATGCTTTCGAGGGTTAAATAATTAAAGGGAACGAATCAGGAAAAACTGAGATTTAGAGGGAAGGGGACTCGCCTTGGTTATCCAAGTGCCTACGTATCTCCTTATGGAGAATCAGAATCAACGTAGTTCGGGGACAGGATTGTACCCCTTAGAATTTGATTTGAACGGTTTGAAGGCTTTTTGAATGGCCTATCGTAGTTTTGAATAAGGATGAAAATCCGTAGCTTGATATTGAGGTTTTGAAAGGTTTGAAAAGTGTTTTGAGGTTTGGGCGTACAACCCTGATTTAATTTTGCGCTATTAACCGCAACGATCAATAGATTCGATCGTCATAGTTATTAGATTTGAAATTGCACCGTTACCAATTTTAATCAATTGATTTGATTATTACTAATAACGAATTAGGATATTTTTTATAAATTTTTAATAATTAGTTTGTATCGTTACCCCTCGTTATCGATTGATTCGATTAAAAAGAATAACGAATTTGAAGTTAGAAAGAGAAAAGGTTAATCATCACAACTAATAAAATAGTTGCAACCATTTAACCAAATATGATTTAATTGCATTTTAATTAAATAAACATTTTAATTAAAATTATTATTGCCCATCACGATTAATGGATTTAATCGGAACGAATCAATAAATTAAAAATTTAATATTCATATCATATATTAATTTATTTAAAAAAATAAATCATTATTATACAAATAAATATTAAAAGGATTTAACCAAAATATTTAAATTAATTAAAATAAGTAAGTTAATTAGGGTTTTAGATCTAGTGTGGCAGATTTGAAGACTCATGGTATAGGGACCAATTGTTGAACGTTAGATCTGGGTTAGTGGTGATTCCATGGTCAGATCTTTGAGGGTTTACAATAAGCCACGGAGGTGCAGGCGCATGGAATCATTGGGGACAAATTGGAGAACAAACAAGAAAAGGGCCAGGGATCGAACCCTGGACCCTAAGCATAAACGCACGCGCCCCTTACCCTCTCTGCTACCTCATTCATTCGTTCAAGAAACACAATCAATATATTAAAAAAAACAAAGTAAAGCCATATAGGAATGCGCGCGAATTTTCAAACCAGCCAACACCATGATGACACATCATCATCGTCCCAAAAGAACCTGCAACTTCCTAAGAAGTTTTGCTACGAATCTGCTGCGAATTGTTTAGTAGCATGTATGCCTGAAAAATAGCGATTACCACCTGGATACGTATAAATATTTCGCGATACCCTCCCCTTACTCGTCTGGATCATACGAACTCGGCCATGTAATCGATTTGGTCTAATTTTATGCCTAGCAAAAAGCCCTAATTGCAAGTCCTTACAACCCTAACGGCCAACAATGGTGGTTCGTGATTTCATCACTTAAACATTAATATTTTTGCCCAGAAACGTTCACCACAACAAGATAAAACATAATATGCAGACCAAATACATAGAAGATGCTTGAATGAACGCAATCGACCTTGGTTTATATACGACTTACCTGGGCTTATATGGAGGTTATCTGGGTGTGTTGATGCAGCGTGATGATCCAAACACCTTCAGAGTCCTTCAAGGAACGTTTTGCAATCCTTAGATCCTCTTGCAACTGCTTAATTCTCAAAACTCGAAAACAAGTTCTTGATAGATATTTTTTGTTCTTGCATATGCCCACTGCCCAGAATCTCGTCCCCTAGTCCTATGCTCTCTATTCACTACTTATAGAAGAGTGAATTAGGTTAAAAAACTAAACCCAATCTCCATAATTCATGTGATTGATATTTGATTGAGATTTTCAACAAAATCTTTCTAAAATTGGACTATTATTTCTCCTTCCCTTCCCAATCTTTTTATGCACGAATTTGTATTGCAAATATGCAATAAATATTGATTGGAATTGGTTATTTTGAAGTCTACATCTAATTATTTGATTTTCTTTGATTCATATAACTTTAAACCATTACTTAAATGAATAAAAAATCATATAAATCAAATAAAAATACTATAATTTGTGAAAAATAGATTTACTAGCTTGGATAGCTTGTGGACCAAGATTAAGTTATAAAAATATAGGCCCACTTGCAAGAAATTCCATTTTGAACCCCTTTCATTCACATTTTGCCTCCAAATTTTGCCCAACTTTGACCAAGCATATCTCACTCAATTTTTAAGCTATGAGGGAGTTCTAAGACTTTTTGGAAACCTCAAGTGATCCTCTATAAGCCACTTTGGAACATATTTTTCATTTGGGGTTTTTATCTTGATCATATCCTCTTTAACAAAAAACTGTTATTGGAGGATGCCTGAAAATGACTTGTAATCCTTTGCATTGTACCTCTCAAATGAATCATTTCTAGCCTTGGCTTGTGAGAGACAAAGTTGTAGAGGATCCAATTTCCTTCAAGATAGGCTTTGAGTGGGGAATTTTTGATGTTCCATGTGAAAGTTATGCCCAGTCAAAGTTGGGTTGACTTTCTCCTAAGAAACCCTAATTTGAACCTTTTTTGTATTTGTTCATCTCTGAGTTTCTATTAGTGGAATCATGATCAATCTTTGATCAAATGATGGTTATACACTTATTCACTTTATGTTGACCCAAAATTGAGAGTTTTTGATTGTGCTTTGATTATGGTCGACTTTTAGGTCAAACCAGTTGACTGTGGGTTACCTGGACCATTGAGGGAGCAAAGCTTTGGATTTGAATCTTGAACTTTGAATCATTGGGAATGGAATATGGAAGGCAAATTTTGGGGTATGACAGTAGCAGTGTCGGGATTTCCTTGCGAGGGGCCCGGGCTGTTGCAGATGATGTATGGGAATCATCCGAGTTTACCATTTTCTAGATGAGATAATTATTCCGTTGTGGTTCTGCATGTTCGTTTTGAATCCTTAATTCAGTGTTGCTTGAATGTGACCATGGCATGTTAAATTGTTATTGTTGGTAATTGTGTGTAGTGCCCTCATATGATGCATGCTTATTTACTCTGATTTATGCAAATGTATGCTTTATTTTAGTAGTATAGATTTGGGGGTGTTACAATAAGCATGTTATGCAACCTTGTCGTACCTCAATCGAGATGCTCTATCAATCATTGCTCATGTAGAAGCACGAAAAAAATGTTAACTTAAGGACCAATGTTCAAAACAAAGTTGAAAACATATACAAACAAAAACCTAAAATGAGAAATGCACTTGCGATTTTGTTCTTGACGACAATCGGAACTGCTTTTACGATTCCTGCTGCGATTTTAGAGGAACGGTAATGGCTTCCCCCCCGCCCCCCACAAATGAGCTCAAAACAATGCCATTTATCATGAAAATGACAGTGCCAACACCTTTCTAATATTGATAACAAACTATAAAATCCTAAATTATAACCTAAAACACACATTTGAGTGGATTTTACATAAACTCTAAAAAGTTCAAAACCAACTTACTTGATTGATTGTGGTTAATTTTCCTTGATTGATTGTGGTTGGGTGCTTGATAGAGTGATGCTTGATGATTTCTAATAACTTCGGTTGCAAATGTGGTTGATTTGGTGAAAATGACACTAGCACAAAAAGTACAATATAATTTAAAAATTTACACCTAATATATTAAAAACGGGTGTAAATGAAAAATGCAGTGACACTTTTGTAAATAAAGTGTCATTTTAAGCATTATCATGTGAAAATATACCCCCTATTTTTTAAAAACGAGTTTAAATTAAAAATATCATTATAATCAAATCTCAATTAAAAATCCTAAGTTCCCTGAAACTCTCCATTTTTTGAAACATGAAAGAAAGACTGAACCCTTAAAATGGGTTTCTGCTTCAGTTCAAATAATATTATCCCGGAATGTGCCTGTATACATGACACACATTAGATATTTCGGCCAATATGAGAAGTGTATTATTTTGTTTGGTTTGGTGTTCTTGGTTTATTTGGGTCTGTTTTAGAGTGGTATATGTTTATTGGAGTCTTTTGTTTATGTTTCTTTTCTGGTCTATTCTGGTGGAAATTTGCTTTGTTAATAGTTGTGTTTGGGTTGTTTAATTTTGTGGTGCTTAATTTAGAGGCATGTTAGATGTTCCGTTTTCGTCTTACTAGAAAGATAGATTATTGTTCCATTTTTCTAGCAGCAACCAACTTCATTCAATATACTTATGTTATGCTTTGCACTCCTTCTTAGGTTGACGTGACATTGGATATTTTGGCCAATATGAGAAATGACATAAGATTTGGAGACTTTCTTGCACATTTTACCAATATGAGATACCAACATTACAGAAAGTAAAAGAAATTAAGGTATTTAGCTCATTACTCTTAGTTTATGAATTTTGACTACCACAACTATAATTCATCCATCTGGATGACAGCAGGGCTAGGAATTTTTGGATACATAACACGGGTCTGCTAGGATGTTTGGCTCAGTATGTTGCTACATTTGGCAATGATCTGCCAAAGCTCAATGAACAAAGATGTCTTCGTGCATACAATCAAGCTACTAAAGCCTTTAATCTACAACTACAAGACTTTTGTACTAAATTGCAGGACCAGTATCTAGATGTAAATGTTACATATGTTAATATCTTTACCATAAAATATGACCTCATTGTAAACTCCTCAAAACATGATAAGTCTAACTAGCAAAATTTCATTATTGCCTCATCAAAATTTTGCTAGTGTTAAATTTGTGACTATTTGATTACAGGGTTTGAACAATTATGGCTTGCTGCGGATATGGAGGTCCACCATTGAACTACGACAATCACGTTTCTTGTGGACTAACAAATATCTTGAATGGAACCACAATTACAGGAAAAGGTTGCAATGATAGCATTGTTTACTTGGACTAACGAAGATTATTGGTTTGGTTTTGTAATTAGAATTGTTGATTCGGTTCTTGCATCACTTTTCAAAAATATCACTTCATTTTGTTATGTTTGTTACACCCTTGAAGAATAATAAGGATTGACTCTAATTTTTATATGACATTGGTAGTGGTTGTTGAAGGAATGCAATCAACGTACATTTGAGAGAGAATTTGATATAGTTATCACTTGTGTCTTGCTTGAGAATGAAGCTGACTTGATTGCGAATGTAGGTTTTTTTTCTTCTAGTTATGTTCTTTACGTGTGGAAGCATGTAGAAAAATATATCTCTGATTCTCAATTAGGAATTACTTCTCATCCATTATAATTTGGGTTTTGAGTCTAAAATCACCTGGTCTCATATTAAAATGATAGCTTATCTATCATTGTGGCAGACATTGGCATAACAGTAGTTTAATATGGCAACTTAGGAAGTGTATGCAGTGGAGTCGTTCTGGTTAAGTCATTTTTGAGGTGTTGTCTCTTTTCTACTGATAGGTTTGATATGGCAAAAAATTTCAGGTCAAAGAAGCAGAGCGGACATCATTGAGTCAGCAAAAGAAGATTGTTACACAGCTGAGCTGGGGAATGTTACAAAAAAACACAAAATGCAGCCCCCAGTCGAACAAATCACGAACAATGAAATTGCAGCTAGTGGAAGTTTACTGCAGGAGAACAGACTTGAACCTTCTGATGCAATTGTGCATTCTGAACCTGATTTACAGTTTGAATCGGTCTCAATTTCTGATACTATGTGCCCTACTGGAAATGAAATAAATAATGGAAGTAAACTTATGACATCTTAGTACAAAAATATGATTTTGTATACTTTTTGGTAGATATAAAAAATATTATGACTTAGTACATGAAATATGATTTTTATGTATATGATTTTATAGTATTTTGAAATATTATGACTGTGATAACTAAAATAGAGTGAAATGTAGCATATGAAATAGGGTGTAAATGAAATTAAATATAACATAATTTGTTCATTCATAAAGGGTGTAAATTATATTTAAAAAGGGTGTAACTAAGAATATATTTACACCGATTTTTATTAAAATAGGGTGTAATTAAGAACGTATTTAAACCCTATTTTTATTAAAATATGGTGTAATTAAAAACATATTTACACTTGATTTTTATTAAAATAGGGTGTAACGTAGAACATATTTACACCCGATTTTTATTAAAATAGGGTATAACGTAGAACGTATTTACACCAAATTTTTATTAAAATAGGGTGTAAATAAGAATGTATTTAAACCCGATTTTTATTAAAATATGGTGTAATTAAGAACGTATTTATTCTCGATTTTTATTAAAATAGGGTGTAACGTAGAACATATTTATACCCGATTTTTATTTAAAAAGGGTGTAATATATAATGTATTTACACCCGTTTTTAAACGGGTGTAAATTTGTTAGACATTTCTCACCCGATGAATATACACCCGATTTTTATTTTAAATAACGGATGTAAATTTAATAACCTATTTTAATAACCTAATTGTAAATTTTAAATAACCTAATTGTTAAATTATGAAAGTAGGGGACAACTTCTCTACCCATCACAAAAAGTTTGGTAGTTTAATTCCAACCAATCACACGATTCCATTTCATTTAACACATTTAATTCTTTATTAAAATACTACAAATATTTATTATTTTCAAAGAATTTTACAAAGGAGGTAACTTTATCCAACTTTTTGAGTTGGGTAGATAAGAATTCACCATGAAAGTATGTTTAAAATTTAAGTATAACTTAGTTGAATATATGAGGTTGATTGGTTGTAAGTGTAATGTAGTTTTACATTGACCGTGTATATCATTTTTTCTCTTAACCAAATCATTGATTTTTCATTAAGACAAACAAAAGAGACCATTGATTCTTCAATAAGATTTGTAATATGTAATTGTATTGTGAATTTTCTTAAAAAAATAATTTTTTTTTATTTACTCAAATAAACCAGAGTTAAAACAACAATTTCACATTTCAATAACATAATACATTGTAAAAAAAAAAAATTAAAAGTTATTTTCATTTAAGCATACACCACAACAATATTGTAAATCATAAGACTTTTTTTCCGCCACCGATATAGTATAGTTCAGGGTTCATTTTTAGCATCAAATAGTTTCAGCCCTTTTCTAATGGGCATTATTTTTTTAAAATAAAATGAATGAGGAAACACAAAGTTCGACTGGATTTCCTATTTGAATCATTCCACACAATTCATGTTAGAGTAATTATATTTAGTACGAAAGAATTTGAAAAAAAAAAACAAAAGAATGTACATGTGTCATTAATTAAATGCATAATTTTTAATTTATTATAAATTATTTTTTTTTTTAATAGGGATCATGGGGTCCTATGGATCATGGATAGTTGAGATAAGAATGGTTCGGATTTTTCTTACTTTTCTTGTTTTCACTTTTTCTTACTAATAAAAATTTTCCTTATTAATAGCATTCATTTGAATTTGCTCTATTAAAATCGGGATAAAACAATCATTAAAAAAACACCCTTTAGAAGACACGTTTACAAATAAACATTTTCCTTATTAATAGCTTTCATTTGAATTTGCTCTATTAAAATCGGGATAAAACTATCATAAAAAAACACCCTTTGGAAGACACGTCAAAAAAATCATACCAAAACAATAAAACTAAAATATTAAGATTTGATCTCAATATGCGCATATTTATACATTGACACTTCATTAAAAAAAATTAATGGAAAAATACTTGGAAGAAAAAAGAGAAACAAACAAGTGATCTTTAAAACTACCATAAGAGTTTATAAAAAAAACTACCAAAAGATTGAATAGTTCATTTTCTTTTGGAATCAAATGAAAATAGAAAACGTAAAAATTATAGTGAAAACTAACTCAAAAATAAAAATAAATATTGAATTCCAAAAATTCAAACACTACACGCTAATAGAATTGTAATTTTTGTCACATTTAGTGTATGTAACTGCATAAATTGGCCTCCACTCATTTCCCTCACAATAAATGTTTCATTGATGTGGTTAAAAATTCAAAGTCATTTCTTCTTCCTTCCTTTCCCATCTATCTATTTGTAGTACATTATTGTTGTTTGGAAATCTAATATTCCTTGAGGTAAGTAGATGTCTCCTATCTAATTATTTTTGTTATGTGTATGAAAACAAGAGGATAAAGAAAACTCATATTATTTTTACTTTTGCATTCTAGCTACTTGAAAATCATAAGAAAAATTGTAGCTCATGTAAGTATAATTTTAACAATAATCTTTGAGAGAAATGTGTATTTGATTTAAATTATTTATTTAATTATTTGAGATATTTCGAAAACAAAAATAGTAGTTTGATATGAATCTACGTTTTATGTGAACTCCCTCAATTATTCATGCATTATTAATGATTTTTTTGGCGGTACGATTCACACTTACCTTGGAGATCATCCAAAGTATCAAAGATATCTTATTTGAAAACAAATTAAATTGCAAATTTCATGGCAAAGCTCGCATCCACTAACAACAATCTTCTAATTCACAACTCCCTTCCACAGGGAAGAAATTTGTTTTTATGTTTATTGTTTTTCATCTCTTTTTTTAAGCATCGTAACCAATAAAATAATTAATTTTTGTTACACATCATTTTAATAATATTATCTTTTTATATGAATAATAGATATAATTTCTATTTTATTTTATACATCAATTAAATCTTATAAATTATATCATTTTTATTATTATTATTTTTTACATTATTATTATTGTTATTTTAATTTGTATTAATATGATACTAATTATTAACTATCTTTATATATTCTTTAAAATTAAATAATTATTTACAAAAAGTAAATTTGTAAAATAAATTTTAATTGTAAGTTATAATTGATTTTGTTTGAAGTTACTAAACTGTGAATATTATTTAAGAGTTATGTAATGATAGAGTATTTGATTTATTATAATATTTAAATAATATGTATCATAAATAATTGATTTATTTTGTAAAATGGAAGAAAAATATGCGAACTAATCTAAAATTTTATCATAAAATTATATTTAAGAATTTAAATATCACTATTAATAAAATATTCAACATAGTTTGGCTAAATTAATAAATATTAGAATCATCAATTATAAAATTGAAAGAAATTCGTTTTAATTTTCAAAATCTTTTTTCCGTTAATTTAATTATTGATGTCAAAGTAAATAATTTATTCAGATGATTATATACAATTTTTCAATTCATTAATGATATTCATTGACCCATAATAAATAATAGTTTTCTATACCTGATGAAATAACCAATCCATTAATCAAGTCACCACATATTTCTTCCACAACAATAAATAAATAAAATTATGAAAATATGAATGAAGTTACTGAATTAACATAGAAACACCGAAAAAAATCAATATGATATAATATAATATGATTTAAAAAAAATTAATTTTTTTTAGAGAATATAATTTAAAAAATTCTAATCTAACAGAGTTTGACAAAAAGAAAGCATTTCTGATATCTGGCTTTGCAAACACCGACTCCATTGATATGTCTTATGAGAGACATCAATTAGGGTTAGAATACGTGATTGAACCGGAAACACACCTCCATTTGATGTAGTAACATGTAATTTTCTTGAGATATGTGTTGTAGCAAGGGTGATCGAAAAGAAGCCATAATTAAGCACTTCTTTAGGGACATCAAATGTAGGAAAAACCTTCGGTGGTTTTGCAATTGGTTTGAGGAAAATTTTCCTAACCATTTATTGAGTTTCTAAATCAACCTGGTATGATATGGAACGGATTTTGTAAAGAACGACGACTTTATCCGATTTCTTGGAAGAGGACTTGAATATTTTGGATTTGTCGTAATGGTTAGGAAAGTAATAAACCAGCGATTTATCTTTTGGGTTAAACGGTAACAAGCCGGAACATTTCAACCATATAGTATCGTCGACGGTTATCAGAGAGAGAGAGAAAAGAGAGAGGGAAGTGTGGTAGTGAAGAGTCAAAGAGAGAGAAAGTTATATATCTTGTAACTGATTATGTATTTATTTTATATTTTTCTTTTGAGTTACCTATGTTTTTTATTTAAATTATGAATTTAATTTTTGCGAGTTAGTTTTGTTTTTATTTAAATTATTATGAGTTTAGTTTTTGTGAGTTATATTTGTTTTTATTTTTAAAGAGATGATGAGATGATTTTAAAATAAATAGATAGATATTGAAATGAGAGTTAATGAGCCAGCATCAAGCTATTTGATTTCATGAGACTATGAATTTGTTTTTGTGAGTTAATTTTATTTTTATTTTTAAAGAATTTGTAAGATGATTTCATAATAGGGAATTTCTTATTCCATCCCATGCCCATAAAAAGACATTACACAATTTCTAAAATGCCCTTCTAAAACATAAAGTATATTTTTGGTGCGCACATGTTTTTGTTAAAATTGATGGAAAATCGGAAGTATGTTTGCGGTTTTACATCAGCAACATATTTTCGATTTTAATGTTACTAGTAGCAGAAACAATTTAGGCAGAGAATTATCAATTTTTCCTCATTGTTTCGCATTAAATACAAAATCCTGTACAATTCATACATCCAAGACAATTGGAAGAAAGACATAAAAAACTATTATTAAAATACAAAAACATCATCAAATACTACTGGGTATGGCGGATAATGAGTCGGTCTGTCACCTTGAGTGTGATCGTCATCTCACCATATGGTGGATGAAACAACGTCGTCTCACGGTGCCACCTCTCAACGAAAGCGTTATGCATACCCCAATTGACTACGTTGTATCCATACATGGCCAAATATTTCAACCTTGTAAGCTGTAAAAGCTCATCAAACACTGGCTCAATAGGGGGTACGATTCTACTAATCTTCCGTTAATGACCTTGAGTGCATCACGCTCTTGCATAAACATTTAGACGAATTTAATAAACAAACCATAATTCAAACTCATAATTCAAAATGTAATAGAAATCAAATTCCAAATTCATACATGTTTGTCCCAGATATGTCTAGCAACATGGTCAGGGTTAAGAGGAAGAATGGATAAATCATACTGTCCTCCTCCAAAAGCCCGAGGTGCCACAGGTGCAGAATGTGCAAATGCACGCTCAAGTATTTGGGATTATTGAGGAGCCTCCTCAAGTGTCATCTAGGGCTTTGATGGAGGTTATGATTGGGCCTCTGATGTCTCCTGAGCACTGGACGCCTCTCCCGCCTCAAATGCACTTAGTGCAGACGTGCGTCTACATGAGGACGGGGGGCGGAAACATATGAATTGGAGAATCCCGCCTGATACGGGAGGACAAAGTAATAGGAGTAGAAGCAGCAACACCAGAGGCTAAAGATGTAGGAGGTGCATCCGGTACTGCCTGTCTAGATATAGGAGGAGGCTGGGTTGCCTGACTCTTTTCTCGTTGCACATAAGTGTAACATCCCGATTTTACTAGCTATTTTTTAATTATTTTATTTGGTGTTTTATTAATTATTGATTTATTTAATTATTATGTGGTATAATAATTATTTAATTATTTAATTATTATGTGGGTATTTGTGCTATTTGGGTTAATTTAGTTATTTGAGAAATATAACTATTTGGGCCTAAATAGTGGTTTTGGTGGGTTAAGCCCAAAATAACATAACACTAAGTTAGGGTTTTAGTGTAGTAAGAATAGAATATCATTTTGGAGAGAAAGAAGAGAAGAAAGGGAGAGAAGGGAAAAAGAGGAAGTTTGGTACAAGAAGAAGAAGGAGATTCTTCAAGGTAAGGGTTTGACTTCCCATTGTTATGATTCTATGTGATTCTATGCAATAAATATGATACATGTTTAGAATTGGGTGTTCCAATTTATGGGGTTTTGGATAGTTAGGGTTTTAACATAAAGCTTGGATTTGATGATTAAATAGGCGATATCATGTGTTAAGTTTAGGGCCCATAGTGATCAATACATTAGGTTGTTGTTGTATAATGAAATCTGGTGTTAATTTGATGTATTTAGAACCTATAACATGTGAAAATCGGATTGGGATAGTGTTGGAGGTGCTGAAAAACGCACAAATTTTTCTGGTTCTGGTGCGAGCCGCCGGGTGAGCGTTTGCTTGTGAGCCTTCAGTGGGCGAGAGGAGATTTTTTGTGACCCTGTTTTTGTAATTGAGCGTCGGGCGAGCCATTTCCTTTGTCGGGCGAATATGCCCTGTTTTGCAAAAAAATTATTAAATTCATAACTTTGATCTGTAACTCTGTTTTACGTGTCGTTCGAAGCATTAGGAAGCTAGTGTAATTATCTTTGTGATAGAACTATAATCGTTAGCACTCGATGACTTAATTATGACGTTGTTGTGTGAATAATATGTAATTATGTGTATGTCCGTGTATGGCTTGATGAGTTGCGAATTATATGATGTTGGTATGTTATATTGTATATGATTTATGATGTGTGCAATGAATATATTATATTTGGGTACTCCTTGTTGAGAATGATTATTTGATGCATATTGTGCAACTTTTGGTGAATAATTCATATGAGTTGGATTATTGTGGTATGCGTATATTATTAAGATTGAGAGATGGTCTTAATTTGCATATGTTGTTGTTGAGTTGCACATGCATCATTTGTGTCAAGAGGCAATGGGTTCTTGTTTTTGCAGAGACTAGCGACTTGTCCCAAGCTCAGAGAGGGGGGCTTGAAAGCTTAGAGAATAGGGTATTGCAGGTTATCTATCTGGGAGAAGGATCCGGTATGTCCGGAAAGGATAAGAGAGTTGGTAGCACTTGCATGAGTTGCATTATGTTGATGTCGCATCACATACATATGATTGTGTGGATGTTATGTGATGATGTGATTTATGAATGATTGTGTGGATGCTATGTTGAGCTTGGTTGCATATTTGACTATGTGAAATAGACTTGAGAAATGCTATTTACATGATTATGCAAAGTGTGATGAATTATTATATATGTATACTATGCATTGCTTATTTTCTCATATTTTTATGATGATGGGAATTCTCACCCTTCTATTGGAATGATGTTCTATGCAACATTTCTCAGGTACCGAAGATAGTGGTGATTTGGAGGAGACTTAGATTGGAGGTTTAGATCTCTTGTAGTGTGTCTTGACTAGGTAGTCATATTGTGCTCTAGTCAATGTAACACTTGGGATTTTGGATTTATTATCTTTATGAGATATTGTTTTACTCATATGTATTTTCTATTTGGATATGTTATATTTTGATGTGTGTCCTTGAGCCAAGATATTGTGATATGGTGGATTACGTATGAGAATCATCCGAGTTTACCATTTTTCTAGATGAGATAATTATTCCGCTGTGGTTCTGCATGTTCGTTTTGAATCCTTAATTGATTGTTACTTGTATGTGACCATAGAATGTAAGAGTGTTATTGTTGGTAATTGTGTGTAGTGCCCTCATGTAATGCATGCTTATTTACTCTGATTTATGAAAATGTATGCTTTATTTGAGTAGTATATATTTAGGGGTGTTACATAGTGGTATCAGAGCACGATCGGTTAGTTGGCCAGGTTATTTATGCTTTCCTATCTTGTTTGTATTGGATTTGTGTATCTGACATGATCAATATTGTTTGTCTGGTTGTTTGGATGTCTTAGGACGATGGTTGTAGGAAGGAATGATGATGCCATTGCTGATGCATTAAGGATGTTGGTTGGATCTCTCAGTCAGATTCCTCAGGTGAATGCCGGTAATAGGAATGGTGATGATGATGAGTTCCGTGCTTTGGGGAAGTTTCAGAGGAACAATCCGCCTATCTTTGAGGGAGAGCATGAACCGGATAAGGCACAAGCTTGGTTGAAGGCGATTGAGAATATCTTTTGAGTTATGAATGATACTGATGCGCAGAAGGTGTAGTTTGGTACCCACATGCTCGAAAAGAAAGTTGAGGATTGATGGGGTAACACTGCTCAGATATTTGAGGAAGAGGGTATTCAAATTACTTGGGCTTTATTCCGCGACGCATTTTTGGAGAACTATTTTCCAGAAGATGTCTGTGGAAAGAAATAAGTGGAATTTCTTGAGCTGAAGCAAGGTAACAGTACCGTAGCGAAGTATGATGCGAGATTCCAAGAGTTGATCAAGTATCGTCCTCATTACAATACTATGAATGTTGAGAGGTCTAAGTGTTTGAAGTTTGTGAATGGTTTGAGACCTGATATCAAGAAAGCTATTGGATATCAGCAAATTACCCATTTTGCTGAGTTGGTCAATAAGAGTAGGATCTATGATGAAGTTAGTAGGGAGAGTAGTTCTTACTACAAGTCTTTGAATGGTAAGAAAGGTAAAGGGCAATTCCGTGGGAAGCCATATGATGATAAGAAGAAAAAATCTGGTTTTCGAAATAAGTCAAGTAAGGGAGGAGCTTCTACTCCGATTAAGTGTTTCAAATGTGGTGTTGAGGGACATCATGTTGTGGATTGTTCAAAGGTTGAGGTGACATGTTTCAAGTGTGGAAAGGCGGTTCACAAGGCTAATAAGTATGGAGTTGGTTCGAATGTGACTTGCTACAGCTGTTGTAGATGATGTATGAGAATCATCCGAGTTTACAATTTTCTAGATGAGATAATTATTCCGTTGTGGTTCTGCATGTTCGTTTTGAATCCTTAATTCCGTGTTGCTTGTATATGACCATAGCATGTTAAATTGTTATTGTTGGTAATTGTGTGTAATGCCCTCATGTGATGCTGTAGCAACCGGCCTAAAATTTTAAGGAATAGAGTCGCCACCATTTATTTTATCCTAAAGGAAGGGAATTAAACGGATTACCCTAAGTTAGAGATTCTAAGTTCGCGAGTCGGTTAAACGGAGGGAAGGTGTTAGGCACCCTTCGTCTCCCTTGTATTCAAGGGGACCCCTTCTAGGTTTAGGTTTTATAAGTTTTAAACTTGAGATACGGTAAATGAACATCTACCCATATCTAAAAATAATTAAGTTGATATTTTAAAAAGAATTAGATTAAATGTTAGCATTTTTTATAATTATACTCGCTAGGATTTCAAAACCATATGCCTACGTATCCTCTAGTGCAATGAGGAAGTCAGAGTAATCGTAGTTCGTACTAAAGTTGTTGGTTATTTATTTTTTAAGGATTGGGAAGTATTTTAGAAATCTCCTTTGAATTTGTCTGAGTTTGAATTAGAGTAATCGTAGACGTAGTTCATAATTGATCTTCAAAATAAATCCACTATCCTATTTTTTTTAAAAAAGTAATATCAAGTTTGAGTTATTAAATTAGTGTAGGAAAAAAAGAAATTGATTTAATTGTAATTATATATATTTCTAAGAAAATAAAGTTAATAGATAGACTTGAAAGGAAATTAGAGATTTATAAACTTAAAACTATTTCTAAATAGATTTTAACTATCATAAGGTTTATTTTAACATAAAGCATATTACTTAGTTTCATAAACATTATTAGCCTTAGTTAAATTTATCATAAATTTTATTATATTTAATTATACATTTTTATTTTATAAGAACAAATTGAAAGTTAATAGATAATATATACACAAATGATTTAAATAAATAGGTTCACTAGATAGATTTAACATTTTTATTAAAATTATAAAAGGCGTGAATTAATTATTCAAGCAACCCAAGTTTATTAAATAGAACTTAAATATTTTATAATTTTGTTCAAAGTTATACGTAGAGTGTGTTTTAGTTTAGTAGATGATAAGAATTCTAATGTTTATTTATAAGCTATTTAATTATGAGTGTTAATAGAAAACATTCTAATTATTCAAAAATATAAGGGACTTTATAATTAATCAAGTGGTAAAAATAATTTAATAAAATTAACTAGTTTTAATATTTTATTTGAATCTTATCTAGAGATTGCATTTTTATTCAATAAATAAATTAGAGGTGTCTAATTAAAAGAGTCTGGCCCAAAAGAACATTTGGGTCCAGAATGTTACCAGGGGTGTAATTTATGCGAACGATAGAAAAACAGGGAATGAAGGGTGTGAATAAGAGTGGGCTTAGGGTCCTCCCTGGTCCGTTTGGATCAGGTGGAGGCGCCACACACGACTTACGGTAAGCCAAATAAATCTGGGACGTTTAATTTGAATCGTACGACTAAAAACGATTTGATCTTATATTGTTATTTTTAAGCATAGTATATAAAGGGTGAAATTATAATTTGATTAGGGTACACCGTAAATAGTATACACATGATTACACTTCCTTTAATAAAAAAAATATGAAAAAAAACAAAAGAACGTGAAAGGGTTTCACGATCCACCCCTTCATCATTTCAGCCGAACTCTCTTTCTCTCTCTTTGTGTTTCTCTCTCTTTTTTATCTCTCATCTATTTCATTCATCTTCTTCCCTTTCCATCTTTTTTACAGAAAAAAATACATACCATTAACAAACCTTAACTCATAGATAACCAAATCAAATTCAGATTTAACAACAATCCGACATCCAATACAAGAAAAATGAAGGCTAAGTGTTTACCTCAATTCAAATGCGGCGGAATGGATAGAAGATTAGGGTTTCAGATTTGAAACTCCTAATTCTTGGAGATGAATCGGCGAAGCAGCTTTGGGTGATTTCGCAACAAAATCCTTCTTTTTCTACTCCTTTTTTTTCTCTCTTTTTTTCGGTCCTTTGTTCATTAGTTTTAGGCCTGATTTATAGTGATTAGGTTTTGTTCGAATTAGGAAATCTGTTTAATGTTTGATTCAAATAGGAATTAGGATTAAATGTCTTAATTGATTTAGCAATAAAGTTTGATTCGATTCTGTTGTGAATTGATTAGTTGTGATATTTTGTTTCCAATTCCTATTTGATTTACTATTATTGATTTAGATTTTAGTTTGTAGTATTATTCAAATTTGTACTTGATT
The DNA here is from genome assembly GCF_029867415.1 of Vicia villosa. NCBI lineage: Eukaryota > Viridiplantae > Streptophyta > Magnoliopsida > Fabales > Fabaceae > Vicia > Vicia villosa. The sequence goes on along the minus strand of NC_081186.1, from coordinate 66,075,240 downwards.
CATCTTTAATAAAATCTTTTCCTTTTCTGTATTTGCTTGTTTGAATCTTGTGGATTTGTTTGAGAAGAAATAAGGGTTTGAGGTTGAAAGTGGTGTGCGGCGCCGCTCTTAGAGGTTGAAGAAGAAAGGGTTTAAAAACCCTAATTAAATATAATAATATTAATGATATAATAACAGTAATTATTAATATTAGTTAATTAGCTGTAACAAAAACGTGATTAATTTGAACAATTGTAGTTGCTTTAGTCCATTATAGAAAAATAATAATAACTAATAATATAATAATATACATGTCTAATAGTAGTGATGATAATTAGTAGCAAATAAATGATAATAACATTAATTTAATCATTTTACTAATGTCGATACCTATTAGTGATATCCTAAGAATTACCATCAAGTTGCAAATAATTTAGTTATTTTGGTAGTCATATTTAGTTTATAAAACATCCATTTTATAACAATTTAGATATAGAATAATTAAATACAACCCATATGTATATAATCAAAATATATATATAATCAAAATATACTAAACAAGTATTTTAAATATTTAATCAAAATAAACTTCATAATTATATAAAAAGATTTCGAACTACTTCTAATAGGCCTAGCATAAATCTTTAACGGGCCATAGTTAATTTAAAAATAAAAAAATCTATTTGGTAAACAAAAATAAATAAATAAACTCCCTAAAATGTTTTTTTTAATAAAAATAATGTGATTTAATTAACGTAAATAGAATAAATAATTTAAATAAATCAAATTGACTATTAACACCAATGCGGGCAAATTTGGGGTATGACAGCTGCCCCTATTTAATAGATCTTCGATCGAAGGGTGCGAGAATACGAAGGTCTCGCGCATTCGGATGGGAGATATATTAAATACCGGAAGACCCCAAAATTTGACCTGAGTTTTGAAAATTGTGATAGTAAGTGATAAGGCAATGATGACGTGAGTAATTCACTAATGTTCGAGTAGAATGATTATAAGTTTTTATGTTCTTATCCCAACTTAGAGGACAAGTCCCACTGGTTTGAAAAGGATAATCTATTAAAGCCTTGTGGGCTATTATAGTAAATTGTATCGTAAATTTTGCGTATTCGTCACAACCTAGGAAACGAATAAGACAAGATTAGATAGTTCGTTGTCATTTCTGGTTTGACACAATGGACTATATCGTAGTTACTATGTACTTACTGCAACTTAGAGGATAAGTAACACAGAGTAGATAACTCACTGCTGCTCAGCGAACTATCATGGATTCCTTTATATCTTATCACAACCTAGAGAATAAGAAATAATGGGTTTCAACTCTATTTTAGATTTTAATCCAGTAGAGTTGAGGAAAGATGGAAAACTTACTTGCCACATCCTAGAGAGCAAGTAGTCGTCAATCTATTCTTTATCTATCACGACCTAGAGGATAGATAAAGTTTGCGTTTAACCAAGATTAGATAGTATAATGACTGTAGATAATCATGCCTATACTAACAGGTAAACGTTCTCACCAAATGTTTGCACCAAATGTTCCCCAAATTGTTCTCACTAAGAGTTTACACCAAATGTTCCCTAAATTTTTCTCACCAAGTATTTGCGTTTAACCACAATTAGATAGTAAAAATGACTGTAGATAATCATGCTTATGCTAACTGGTAAACTTTCTCACCAAATGTTTGCACCAAATGTTCCCCAAATTGTTCTCACCAAGTGTTCGCACCAAATATTCCCCAAAATGTTTTCACCAAGTATTTGCGTTTAACCACAATTAGATAGTAAAAAATGACTGTAGATAATCATGCCTATGCTAACTGGTAAACTTTCTCACCAAATGTTTGCACCAAATGCTCCCCAAATTATTCTCACCAAGTGTTCGCATCAAATATTCCCCAAAATGTTCTCACCAAGAGTTTGCACCAAATGTTCCCCAAATTGTTCTCATCAATTTTTTTTTGCCCCAAGCACCAAATTTTCTCACCAAATGTTTGCGCCAATATATATATATATATATATATTTTTTTTGCCCCAAGCACCAAATTTTCCCACCAAATGTTTGCACCAATGTTTGTGTATTTTTGATTTCGATGATTTTATAATCATCAGTTTTTTTGTGTTTATTGATATCGGCAAGGTTACTGGAAATCGTCAATTAGGTGATTGGAAAATGAACACTCAGTAAGGATACTGTCATTGGTAAGGTTACCGGAAATCATCAATCAGGCGATTGGAATTATGTGTTCAGTAAGGCTGCTGACATCGGTAAGGCTACCGACAATCATCAATCAGAGATTGGAAATAAACAAACAGTAAGGTTACTGTCATCGGTAAGGCTACCGGAAATCATCAATCAGGCGATTGGAAATAAACAAACAGTAAGGTTACTGTCATCGGTAAGGCTACCGGAAATCATCAATCAGGTGATTGGAAATAAACAAACAGTATAATTACTGTCATCGGTAAGGTTACCGGAAATCATCAATCCGACGATTGGAAACAAACAAACAGTAAGGTTACTGTCATCGGTAAAGTTACCGGAAATCATCAATCAGACGATTGGAAATAAACAAACAGTAAGGTTACTGTCATCAGTAAGGTTACCGGGTGATAAGCAAACTTGATTTTTTGTAAAAGAGTTTTGTTTTATAACTGCCAAGTAAATTTAGGCTTTGCAAAAAAACGTTTTATGCTTATAGAGATGAGATGAATGCTATGCATGATTCATGACAATGAAATGACTCGATTGTCCAATAAGTTTGTGGATGATTATGATTGAGATGAGTTACTTATGCACCAAGGCTGCTTATTAAAAGCAAGTTATTTATGCTAGTATGGCTTTTCGACACTTGTTTTTGAACTCGTAAATTGTTGGCGTAGGAGAAGGATCCAAGGGAAATGTGAAAGTACGCAGAGAGCTTGCCCCTTTGTGAAATGTATTACCCCAATATGTTGATTTGTAGATATTTTCTTAATACAATCCCGAGAGTAGTTTGATTGTAATATGAATGACCCCACTATTTTGCACTTCGAGACATTATGCCTTTGATTGTGGACTCTTGGAATGTCTTGCCCCATAATGAACTATTTTGAATTAACTCTTTCGAACGAGCTTCGTAGCGATCTGCCCCAATATTCGGATTTTTGAAAGGTATGCCCCTAATTTATAGGATATGGAGGAAGCACCCTTAGAAAGAACTTGGATATCACCGCGAACTTGATATAGATTGACCCAAGATTTGAATCTTGAAAAGTATGCCCCAATATCTCTAGAATCTGGAGGACCCTTAGAAATAACTTGGACATCATCGCGAACTTGATATAGATTGCTCCAAGATTTGAGTTCTAAAAAGTATGCCCCAATTTCAAAGTCTGAAGGGATGTTCTTAGACCTCACCATGTGGTGATATTATTTGATATAACTTTCGCCAAGTGTCCAAATCTTGGAAAATTTGTACTCTGTAATTGCTTGAAAGGGAATTTGGATCCTACATGCCGTAAGATGAACTTGGTACGATTTGCCCCCATATTTGAGCTTTCAGAGTTTGTCACTCATCATTAGGATCTTGGAAATGTATGCCCCTGATTGTCTGGTGCTTTGAAATGTGACTCAAGTTGATCGAATCTTAGAATGAATGCCCCTAGTCAATATGATTTTCCTGTGATGTGCCCCTATGATCATTAGGATTTGCCCCTGATTATAGGGCTCCTCTTAGATGTTTTGCCCCTAGTCAGTAGCGTCTTGAAATGAATTTCTTTTGATTAAACCAATTTTGAAATCTCTTTGATGCTAAGTTTCGATTCGTAGATAAAATTGTACATTTTGAAAAGTAATTCTTAGTAACGCACATGCAAGTTTTTGAAATCGAAGTTTTTATGGAGAAGGAATGGACGATTTAGAGATGGAGATTCGAAGAAGCGAAATGGTTAGCAATAATTTTAACAAACATAGGAGTCAGTTTAACACAAATTTTTCCGAGTATGCTTCCATAGTTTAACCTTGCTTCACTTAGGGCTTTCTAAGGTTGTAACGTGGCCATGGTTTGTGGTTTAAGAAACAAAGATATAAGGCTCAAATTTTATATAAACCCACCCCATTCTTCTTGATGTTCTCCAATCCTAAAATTCGCTTAATCCAATGAATGCATTCAGTTTGCAAGAGAATTTTTCGTAGTCGTAGTGATGGTAATAAGATTTGATAAAGATCCAAGTGCCAATGAAGAGCATTGATAAGATCCAAGCGTTGATAAGAAGCTTTTGATTATTTTTGAGGTGGCAGTCACAAGATTATTTTCCAATTTTTTCCTTTCAATCCCTTATTTTTTTTTGCATGGACCAATTCTTTTAAATTTGCGGTCCATCGGGATGCCATAAATTTTGCCTAAGTCAAGTTTCTTTTGATTTTTACTTGACTTAGCGGGATTTTTATTTTATTTTTGAGCTTATTTTTTTTCGATCTTTGAACATTTGTGACTGCCATGTTGGTTGTCGTAAGATTCATCTTTATTTCTTCATTGGTCTTGAATGATATATTGAGGAAGGAGATGTTGCAAGCTTTATCTTCATTGTTTCCTCAATCTTTAATGAATGCGAGGAAAAAGATGTGCTCGAACTTTTGCTTAGATTGACTAATTCTCCTGAGTATAGAATGCACCATTGAATTAATTGAAATCTACCCTGCCCCTGGTTAAAATTAAGGTTTTTTTAGTATATAGAAGAAAACTCCAACTTCTGGCTCGAGGGGGGTTAACTACAGATTAACTTCCTTATTTCTCCACTGTTTAGGATTTAAAACAATGCCTTACATCATCAGCTCGGTTTTACATTGAAAGCATACGTTAGAAAAATTAGATTAATTTTAATTACATCATTCTCCCTCGAAGTTTGTTAAATGTGAGAAATAGAAAAAGGATCAAATGGATTGACCTTTTTTTTTGTTCGATTTTTTTTAGAAAGAGTGAATACGAATGAATTGGATTCAAAAACATGCATGCTCATTTTATTAAAATTATTAATCAAAGAGTAAAACTTTAAGAAACAAACAAAACTTAGCAATAACGAAATTTCAAATGGAAAATAACAAAGCCTAATGATCTTAAGGACAAGCTTCCTTGACTTCTAAGAGATGTTGATGATATTTTTCCACTTGTCAAAGTAAGGGGTAACCATTCACAAAGGGCATTCCTTCTTCAAAAGTCAACTTCTTGTTATCGATCAAATCTTGGACTTTGTGTCTGAAGGCCCAACATTTCTCCAAAGTGTGCCCTGGAGAATTGGCATGATATTCACACCTTGCATTTGCATTATATTTTGGTGGGATTGCCCCAGTAGGAGGATCAAGTTTCTTTAGCTCAACCAATGAAACCTTGAGCAGTTGCTGAAGTAGTTGATTGTTAGGCATAGGAAGCAAATCAAACCTTCTCGGGGTGGCTTTGGTTCTTCCTTCTGATGAATACCCATATTCTGTTGGTAGGGTTGTTGATATTTTTGACATTTTTGTTGAAGTGGGGGGATCACCCATGGTTGTGATGTTTGATAAGTTGGACGGACATGTGGCTGACACAACGAAGGGTTGCCTTCCCTTCCCAACAACATTTGTATGATCAAATTCATTTGAGTCTGTAACTGGTTGACCTCCTCCCTTAATAGTTTTTGATCTTTCTTGAGTTCTTCCTTAGTTTCTTGAGACATGCTCCAAGTTCTCTTGTGAGTATCAGGAAGCCTGCTAGCTAAATGGTAATTGGATAAGAGCAGGGATGAAAATGCGTATGCAAATGTATATATGTAAATGGAAATGCAAAGTCACGTCATGGATGCAATGCAATCTCATGTGTGGGTTTAGGGTGAATACCCTAAAGAGGCTAGGGTAGTGAATACCCTGTACCTGTCTTGAGATAGAAACGAGGACACCCCATACAAGTTTATAAAAGTGAATACCCTAAAGAGGCTAGGGTAATGAATACCCTATATCGATTTTGGGATAGATAGACAAAAGAGAACCCTAGCGGGTTTCTTGAGAAAGAAATAGACAGAAAGTAACCCTAGTATGTAGGCATTTAAGTTTGTCCTACGTATATTCTACCCTTCCCTATGATGGTGGTTTTCTTAAGGGTATCATGGATAACACGAAAGGAAAAAGGCACAAGGGCCTCCCTTAAGCGGAGTCTCTTTATAGACCAAGACTTTTGTCTTGTAGGTCGTACATGGTCTCACCATGAGATTTTGTTTTGGATTTTACAAAGAGTCGCAGGTCAAATCCAAAGTCCTACCTCCGAAAGTGTGCTCTTTCTAAAGGTATTTCTTAGGATAAAACCGACTCTAGGTGAAATAGTCGCAACAACGCACAGGGGACAGATTAGCCCTCGTGGCCAATTGACATTTCGTTTCTAAGGTTCCTTCCATTTCTTCACACCAAAAAAAAATTCCACCAATATATATAGTAATGATAAAAGAAATTAATGAAATAAACAATTAAAACGAGTATGGAAATAACACCAATTAAATAAAATAGAAACACACCAAAGAAAGGAATAATTGATTTAGTTAAAATAGTATTTAAATTGTATTCATGTGAATGAAATTATTTGTAGTGATGAGTTAAAGAGTATCCTTAAGTATGTAAGTTCATAGGTTCGTTCTACGAGCAATCTACCCTCCCGTAAAAGGTAGTTTTTTTCTTAAGGGATTTATGGATAACACCAAAGGGAAAGGCACAAGGGCCTCCCTTAAGAGGAGCCTCATTGTAGACCGAGACTTTGTCTCTTAGGTCGTACAAAGGTCTCACCATAATTTTTGTTTTGGCTTTACAAAGAGTCGTAGGTCAAATCCAAGTCCTACCTCCGAAAGAATATTCTTTCCAAAGGTGTTTCTTAGGATAAGACCGACTCTAGGTGAAATAGTCGCAACAACGCACAGGGGGCAGATTAGCCCTCGTGGCCAATTGACATTTCATTTTCTAGGGTTACTTTCATATTTCTCATAACAATAGTCATCCCGTAACAAATTATAATAAAATTAAAAATAAACAAATAAATATAAAAGATGAATAGTACGAAAAATAAATGAATATCAATAAATAATAATAAATCCAATATCCAATATAATAAAAACCCAAATAACCTAAACCTAAAAGTAGGGTCGACTCTAAGTTTAAGGTCCCCAGCAGAGTCGCCAGCTGTAGCAACCGGCCTAAAATTTTAAGGAATAGAGTCGCCACCATTTATTTTATCCTAAAGGAAGGGAATTAAACGGATTACCCTAAGTTAGAGATTCTAAGTTCGCGAGTCGGTTAAACGGAGGGAAGGTGTTAGGCACCCTTCGTCTCCCTTGTATTCAAGGGGACCCCTTCTAGGTTTAGGTTTTATAAGTTTTAAACTTGAGATACGGTAAATGAACATCTACCCATATCTAAAAATAATTAAGTTGATATTTTAAAAAGAATTAGATTAAATGTTAGCATTTTTTATAATTATACTCGCTAGGATTTCAAAACCATATGCCTACGTATCCTCTAGTGCAATGAGGAAGTCAGAGTAATCGTAGTTCGTACTAAAGTTGTTGGTTATTTATTTTTTAAGGATTGGGAAGTATTTTAGAAATCTCCTTTGAATTTGTCTGAGTTTGAATTAGAGTAATCGTAGACGTAGTTCATAATTGATCTTCAAAATAAATCCACTATCCTATTTTTTTTAAAAAAGTAATATCAAGTTTGAGTTATTAAATTAGTGTAGGAAAAAAAGAAATTGATTTAATTGTAATTATATATATTTCTAAGAAAATAAAGTTAATAGATAGACTTGAAAGGAAATTAGAGATTTATAAACTTAAAACTATTTCTAAATAGATTTTAACTATCATAAGGTTTATTTTAACATAAAGCATATTACTTAGTTTCATAAACATTATTAGCCTTAGTTAAATTTATCATAAATTTTATTATATTTAATTATACATTTTTATTTTATAAGAACAAATTGAAAGTTAATAGATAATATATACACAAATGATTTAAATAAATAGGTTCACTAGATAGATTTAACATTTTTATTAAAATTATAAAAGGCGTGAATTAATTATTCAAGCAACCCAAGTTTATTAAATAGAACTTAAATATTTTATAATTTTGTTCAAAGTTATACGTAGAGTGTGTTTTAGTTTAGTAGATGATAAGAATTCTAATGTTTATTTATAAGCTATTTAATTATGAGTGTTAATAGAAAACATTCTAATTATTCAAAAATATAAGGGACTTTATAATTAATCAAGTGGTAAAAATAATTTAATAAAATTAACTAGTTTTAATATTTTATTTGAATCTTATCTAGAGATTGCATTTTTATTCAATAAATAAATTAGAGGTGTCTAATTAAAAGAGTCTGGCCCAAAAGAACATTTGGGTCCAGAATGTTACCAGGGGTGTAATTTATGCGAACGATAGAAAAACAGGGAATGAAGGGTGTGAATAAGAGTGGGCTTAGGGTCCTCCCTGGTCCGTTTGGATCAGGTGGAGGCGCCACACACGACTTACGGTAAGCCAAATAAATCTGGGACGTTTAATTTGAATCGTACGACTAAAAACGATTTGATCTTATATTGTTATTTTTAAGCATAGTATATAAAGGGTGAAATTATAATTTGATTAGGGTACACCGTAAATAGTATACACATGATTACACTTCCTTTAATAAAAAAAATATGAAAAAAAACAAAAGAACGTGAAAGGGTTTCACGATCCACCCCTTCATCATTTCAGCCGAACTCTCTTTCTCTCTCTTTGTGTTTCTCTCTCTTTTTTATCTCTCATCTATTTCATTCATCTTCTTCCCTTTCCATCTTTTTTACAGAAAAAAATACATACCATTAACAAACCTTAACTCATAGATAACCAAATCAAATTCAGATTTAACAACAATCCGACATCCAATACAAGAAAAATGAAGGCTAAGTGTTTACCTCAATTCAAATGCGGCGGAATGGATAGAAGATTAGGGTTTCAGATTTGAAACTCCTAATTCTTGGAGATGAATCGGCGAAGCAGCTTTGGGTGATTTCGCAACAAAATCCTTCTTTTTCTACTCCTTTTTTTTCTCTCTTTTTTTCGGTCCTTTGTTCATTAGTTTTAGGCCTGATTTATAGTGATTAGGTTTTGTTCGAATTAGGAAATCTGTTTAATGTTTGATTCAAATAGGAATTAGGATTAAATGTCTTAATTGATTTAGCAATAAAGTTTGATTCGATTCTGTTGTGAATTGATTAGTTGTGATATTTTGTTTCCAATTCCTATTTGATTTACTATTATTGATTTAGATTTTAGTTTGTAGTATTATTCAAATTTGTACTTGATTCATCTTTAATAAAATCTTTTCCTTTTCTGTATTTGCTTGTTTGAATCTTGTGGATTTGTTTGAGAAGAAATAAGGGTTTGAGGTTGAAAGTGGTGTGCGGCGCCGCTCTTAGAGGTTGAAGAAGAAAGGGTTTAAAAACCCTAATTAAATATAATAATATTAATGATATAATAACAGTAATTATTAATATTAGTTAATTAGCTGTAACAAAAACGTGATTAATTTGAACAATTGTAGTTGCTTTAGTCCATTATAGAAAAATAATAATAACTAATAATATAATAATATACATGTCTAATAGTAGTGATGATAATTAGTAGCAAATAAATGATAATAACATTAATTTAATCATTTTACTAATGTCGATACCTATTAGTGATATCCTAAGAATTACCATCAAGTTGCAAATAATTTAGTTATTTTGGTAGTCATATTTAGTTTATAAAACATCCATTTTATAACAATTTAGATATAGAATAATTAAATACAACCCATATGTATATAATCAAAATATATATATAATCAAAATATACTAAACAAGTATTTTAAATATTTAATCAAAATAAACTTCATAATTATATAAAAAGATTTCGAACTACTTCTAATAGGCCTAGCATAAATCTTTAACGGGCCATAGTTAATTTAAAAATAAAAAAATCTATTTGGTAAACAAAAATAAATAAATAAACTCCCTAAAATGTTTTTTTTAATAAAAATAATGTGATTTAATTAACGTAAATAGAATAAATAATTTAAATAAATCAAATTGACTATTAACACCAATGCGGGCAAATTTGGGGTATGACAGATGCATGCTTATTTACTCTGATTTATTCAAATGTATGTTTGATTTGAGTAGTATAGATCTGGGGGTGTTACAGTAAGCATGTTATGCAACCCTGTCGTGCCTCAATCGAGATGCTCTGTCAGTCATTGCTCATGTAGAAGCACGAAAAGAATTTTAACTTAAGGACCAATGTTCAAAACAAAGTTGAAAACATATACAAACAAAAACCAAAAATGAGAAATGCACTTGCGATTTTGTTCTAGACGAAAATCGGAAATGCTTTTTCGATTCTTGCTGCAATTTCAGAGGAACGGTAATGACTTCCCTCCCCCACAGATGAGCTCAAAACAATGTCATTTATCATGAAAATGACATTTCCAACACCTTTCTAATATTTATAACAAACTACAAAATCCTAATTTATAACCTAAAACACACATTTGAGTGGATTTTTTATAAACTCTAAAAACTTCAAAAATAACTTACTTGATTGTGGTTAATTTTCCTTGATTGATTGTGGTTGGATGCTTGAGAGACTGATGCTTGATGATTTCTAACAACTTCAGTTGCAAATGTGGTTGATTTGGTGAAAATGAAATTAAGAGATTTTTGGTTTTTTTTTTGTGTTTGAAACTGATCGGCTGTCGCGCGCGGATCAAAACGAGTAGTTTTTCAAAAACGTAGTACAGCGACAAATTAACTCGGATTATCGTCTCACAAGGATTCTTGTATTGTTATTAACCAATAGAAACGATTATGAGGGGGTTTATGGTTTTAGAATCAATTTATAAAACAGAGTAAAAAAGTGATTAATAATTAAGCTAAAACGAGCCAACCTACTATATCGACTTCCGACTTATCATCGATCCCTACAAAATTTCACTCCCAAAACGGTTCGTTCCTATTCAACTATAATAACCACTAACCAACGTAATAGCTATTATATGATGTATGCTCTTGAATTTCGGATTAAGCAAACGGATTAATACTATTACGAATAAAGCAAACGCAATTTTGATCGAACGCGATAATGCAAAAGCTACGTTACCACGATTATGATTCAAGACCATACAAACAATCGAATTTAAGAAATCTATCCTATAGCAACAATAAAATTAAGCAATCAACTGAAATTATAGGAAGAATTCAAAGGAAAACGAATTAAAATGAAATTTATAAAGAGACCTCAAAGCCGAATTTGAATACAGTAGATTGGTTCTTGGAAAATTAGTTCCTCATGATCGTCTCCAAAGCCAAACGTGTTTTTTCTGATCGTGAATAGTATTTCGGCTGCCTAACCTAGGTGGAAACAACCAAACCCGTTTCACAACTTAACCAGGTCAAATGTACGATCCAGGCCCAATACAACTAACCCAAACAAAATACAAAAATAATGCAGCAGCTTCAACGAGTTTTCTGGCCTTGTTAGAGTCCAAATTTGCTTCTGACTTCTGAACAAAAGTCGTAGATATTTTTCTTATCCTTCCAACGACTGGTAGCACGCTTCAATCCGCTACTCCAAGCTCCAGTTATGAATTTATTCGTGCAGGCTGCTAATGCTGAAAAATTAATACGAAAAACAAATAAGTGGAAAAATAAAATGAATTATAAAAACATATTAATAATTAAAACAAACCGAAGAAATGCTCGAGTACAAACATAGAAGAACGTGCATTAAAATGCACTGATCAGAAACTGTAATGGGAGGAGAAGAGACGACGCTTATTTTAGTTGTTCCCCGAACCAGGAATATATTTACGGTTCTAAACCATTGTTATATTTCCGGTTAGTTCCCAACTATTCCAACCATCATGTCTAACATGATGCGAATATAAAATATATTTTCGATTTTCAAAGGCATTTTTAGAAATTCGTATGGCACGCTGGAAAAGTATGGGGTGGAATAAGAAATCCTCATAAATAGTTAAATATTAAAATGAGAGTGAATGAGCCAACATCAAATATTATAGAATTTCAATTGTTGTTCTGTTATGCTAAGTTATGTGTTTTGGATAATCTCTGAATAGTTAATTTAGTGAATGAAATTTAAATTGAAGCTAGCTTACAAGTTAACTAGGGTTTAATGTTTACTTTAAATAAACTCTATGTTCATGATGCTCTTGCCATGGTGCTACTACTATCTCATTCTATTGAAAACGTTTTCTTTATAAGATTTTTTTAGTTTTTCGAATTCCTTTTGCACAGTTAGGTCTCTTTGGATAAACAGCTTATTTTCATCTTAGGAACAAAGGGTCTGTTTGGTAAAAATAGCGGTTGACTGATAAGCTAGCTGATAGCTTATAGCTTATGACTGATGGCTGATGACTGATGACTTATAGCTTATAGCGGATGATTGAGACTGATAGCTTATAAGCTCATTGAAGTGTTTGGTAAAATTAGCGGTTCAATTAACTTATAAATGTAAAATGACATAAAAGATATTTAATATATAATTATTTTATTTTAAATTAAAATAAATTATAAAGGTTAAAAATGAATTTTAATTGAAATAATAAGGATAAAAAAGGAAGAAAAAGTAATAAGCTATAAGACATAAGCTAAAACGCTATTTGAAATAGCGTCTGAAAAATAAGCTATAAGCTAGTAAAATAAGCTATAAGCTCGTGATGAAAAGACCGTTACCAAACGGGTCTAAATTATCATATGAGCTTATAAGACATAAGACATAAGCTATAAGCTCGAAAAGTTGTCTTCCCAAACAGAGCCAAAATAAACACTATGAATAAGTTCACATAAGTTGTTTTTAAAACAAAATATAAAATACATTTAAATTGGTTTTACATATAGTAAGTGGTGTATTTAATACAACATTTTGTATATAGATGTGTTATACCTCCGATGTGCCATATTCTAAGATATCTTAGCCGTATTAATTAGGGGTATATTTGAAAAATATTAATAAATGGTTAATGGAGTTTGTATTATGCACAAAGGTAGTAATATAATTATCCCTGATGCAAGTTATTAGATCCTTTTGCTCACCACTAATTGATTAGAATGCATTGTTGGAGATTATTATTAATATTACCTTTTAAAATGTGACCTTATTCGCCTGTCCTTGTCATGATTGGGAATAAAATTGTAAACTCAAAACATGATTTTACATTAATGCAAAATCGTGTCTAAGTGGGATTGTAAGGAAGATCACTTTCTATTTCAAAAATGGTGTGTGTCTATGCGACCACATAACCTTGCTAGAAAGGAGGCAAATGTGTCCTCCTACTAGCAGTCATTGATTCATTCCTATTTAATGATGTGTTTCTTTCTATTCTTTTCTTCCAATGAAAAATTGATCTTCACAAAGAAGACCAATATCTTGAGCTGTTTTCCGATATTTCGGGGTTTGAATTTTTGGTGGTATGAAACTGAAGCATGAGGAATATGTGTTTTTAAAGTTGGTATGTAGGGGTGCTTCTTTTCTTTCTTATTATATGTTAAAACAGGTCTTATTTTGTTCTCTCTTTTTTTCATAACTTTAAGATAAAACAAATCCTACTAATTATATCTTGACTTTGATCAATAACGGGGAATATATTGTATTTGATGCATATGTTTTATCTTAAGTTCCGTTCTCTAATTAATCCCTTTGTTTTTTTCCTTGCAAGATTTGACTCCAAATCAACTATAAGCATGGGTGGAGCTATAGTCCAGCGAGTCCAGACACGCGCCCGGGCTCAACCCCTGCTTTTGTTATATATTTTTCACACTAATAGTCGATTTTTAGACAACATCAAGGATAAATTTAGTAATTTTTAGACAAAATTAATAAAAATATGGTGTAAAATTTTTGGACAAAATAAAGGGCAATTTTTTAGACTAAATCAAAAACAAAATTATTAGAAACAAAGTATAAAATTAATAAAAATATGGTGTAAAATTTTTGCTCAGGTTTCCTAAAATTTTTGGCTCCGCCGCTAGTGACTACATGATGGTGAGTTTTATTGCTTCCCTCCTAATATGACATCTTTTTCTTGGCCTACATATGCATATTATATTTTGTGAATGGATTTCTGAAACTTCATTTTGGCATGTTTTTATCAGCACTCAGCAAGACATTTTCGGTGAAAAAGAAAAAGGGAAAGCTTTGAAAGGCATGGGATGGGAGCAAAGTTATTTATAATGTTGCATCATGGGGATACAATCATCAGGTAAGGGGCTGACTCGCATATTCTCTTCAAATATTTTGGATTTAATTAATTTATAATCAGATCAATGATATATGTTAGATATTTGTGGTTGTTGATGGAAATGTGGCAACTCTAGAACAAAGAAGATGTTGGTGAAGATTATACTTGAAAAATTCAAAGCTGTGAATTTCACACTAACCTTTAGGAATAATTCGCCCCTACCCATTAAAGTAAATTTGATGCAATTGATTTTAACGGTGAATTCCCTTTAGGATACTTTGAATTCCTTAATGTGAATTGCACAAACACACTACGCGTATCTTTTGATAATATGTTATAGAAAATATTTTATACACTTAACCATGCATTAATAAAGTAAAGGATGATTTTAAAGTAATTAATGTTGTGGAAAAATAGATGTGTGTATTACTATTTTCATGTGTATTTTTTGATTTCCAAGTGTCTCTATTTATAGATAAGTTCATGCCACTTGATGAAAACAAACATCTTTAAAAAATAAAATCATCATCTGTACATCGAATAATTATAAGGTTTGATCTTCATATTCATAACCAAAGGACGGATTGATTTGGTTGGTAAGGGTGTCGCACGTTGAACTAATGTGTTGTGTGCTCGGTCCATGCATTGGTACATTTGAAATCAATTTTATTAAGTATGGAACAATCAACCTTTAAAGACTTGTGAATCTCTCTTACCACTGGTAAACCTATATGTCTATTAAAAGGTAAACCTCATCCTACCACATTTATTCTTATGGTCCAAGTACTTTTAACCCCTAGGATGTATTTGTGTTTACGGAGGTGGTTAGAATTGGTTTTTTCCTCTGTTTAGTTAACAATTTCATTCTTGATAGGATATATCAAAATCCCGTTATTCTAAGGGTTGTAACTAAAGCATTCTAGAATTCTAGTCAAGTGATATCAAAGCTAATCTGATTTGGCAATGCAGCTTGGAGAAACATTGTGATATAGTTAACAGTTGTACTTTGCTTTCTGCTGCAATTCAGTTTGATGTACAGTTCAATTTGTTTGCACTACAGATCAATTGATCTTAATGTAATTCGATTTGATTACGATCTTGTAAATATCTCTATTCAAATGCTTCGAGTGCAAATAAAATTCACTATTTTAAGCCTTGAAACACAATTGATCTCAATGTATTTTGATCCGATTTGATTCCAATCTTGTAAATATCTCCATTCCAATGCTCCGAGTGCAAATAAGATTCACTATTTCAAACTTTGAAACATAACCAAACTTAATGTATAGTTCGGCTTGATTTAATTTCGATCTTGTAAATATCTCTATTCAAATGCTCTGAGTTAAATTAGATCCATTAGTTCAAACCCTGAAACATAACTGATCTTATTGTAGTTTGATTCAATTTGATTTAAATCTCGTAAATATCTCTATTCCAATGCTCCGAGTGTAAATAAGATTCACTAACTATTCCAAGCCCTGAAACATAATTGAACTTAATGTAGTTCGATTAACTTAATGTAGTTAGATTTGATTTGATTTGATTTGATTTTGATATTCTAAATATCTCTATTCAAATGTTCCTAGTGCAAATAAGTTCACTATTTCAAGCCCAAAAACATAACATGCGTTTTTCTCAGTATCAATCACCTGTGTTTATTTTAAATCTGCATAGTCTTTATTAAAATTCAACTATATTTTAATTCTGGACAATATAATACAGTTCAAATGTTATTCAGTACGAAAGAATTTGAACAAAAAAACACAATAATGTACAAGTGTCATTAATTAAATGGATAATTTTTAATTTATTATAAATTAAATTTTCTTTTAAATAGGGATCATGGGATAGTTGAAATAAGAATAGTTGAGATTTATTCTTACTTTTCTTGTTTTCACTTTTTCTTACTAATAAACATTTTCCTTCATGTTATTAATAGCCTTCATTTGAAATTGTTCTATCAAAATCGGGATAAAACAATCATAAAAAAACACCCTTCAGAAGACACGTTAAAAAAAAGAAAAATTCTTTACCCACCTCCTTACTTTCTTGGTCACCCCTGGTGAAATCTCCAAAATACCCCCGGTTTCGGAAATGTATTTCCGAAAACGTGTATTTTTTTATGAAAAAAACTGATTTCGGAAATGTACATCCGAAATAATGTCTTTTTTGCAGAAAATGGGTGAATTCAAAAGTGCATCTCCGAATTCACCCCCCTTGGAAAAATTCGAAAATGTACTTCCGAAATAAGGTCTGGACAGAAGAAAAATAACAAACAACAACGATTCGATTTATTTAACGATTAAAGTTTACATCGATTACATTACATAAGATTAAAGTTACATATTGTTAAACACGGGTAGGTGAGGATGAGTCAACATTTTGATAACGTTGGCCCCCGATCTTTGAAGTTTTGCATCCAACTCGATCGGACCCTTCGAAGAAAATCGGTCGAAAGTTGTCCACAAAACCGCCAAATCTTCTTCGTTCTTGATCTCAAAAGGTGTAAACTCAACGTCTCCGTCGTCGTTAAGCGATGGCGAACAATACTCGAGCTTGACAACCTTTCGATTTTCCAGATATAGAAATAGCGTGTTGAGCGACGTTATCAAGTCCGCAAACAGCGTGTCGCGCGAGAAGCGTAATTTAAACGGCATCGGGTAGCCGCTTGTGAAGTAGACAAATGCTAGGTGGGGGTAGGTTTATGTCATTTGTGTTTTGTGGTGTGAAGAGTATGAAGAAGAGTGTGTTGTATTTATAGACTTATTGGAGCAATAATGACCCAACAAACCTTATCCTGCATTCAGTGGATGTTTCGGAAATGAACTTCTAAAACTGGTCTGAAAACATGTATATTTCGGAAGTTCATTTTCGAATTATGCTGAAATAGAGGCAAATTTCAAATTTTGTGCATTGCATTCTGTTTTGTGTTACCAATACCAAAGGCATTCAAAATAGGCATAAAATAGGTAATGACAACATAAAACATACTTATATTATATATGTATTGAATCGGTCCAATTTCACATGGTAAACGATAATACATACAAAAAGGACATGCACCGGTCATTACAAACAAAAAACGGCCCGGTAAAAACTAAAATTCGCTGAACTAATCGGTGGCGCCTTAATCTAAAATAGGTATGTTCTTCCACAGCTCTCTATTTTGCGTACGCTCTTGGCTCATCATTTCTTCAAACTCCGCCATTCTTGAAATGAAAGGATTTGGCCAAGTCTCCGCCTCATTTGAATGATATGCCGTCCATTGACAAGAAGTAGCCGGTATAGGACACTGCAGTTTCAAAAAGACTTTCACGAAATGCCGTGATCTTAGATACCCGATGCATATGATGCAGCTCGACGCGTCCAATGGCGGTCGACTATGAAGTGGAAAGAATGTCTCACATAGTCCAAATCTCGTCAAATCGACACACACCCGATCATATGCACTTTCTATTAGACGGCCCATATCGGGGAATGACATCCACTTCGAAACCGGAGCGATACCAGTAAGTGATGGAACAAGTGAATCATGGAATTTCTCAAAGTTTTCTTGATTTTCATATAGTCGGGCGTAGATGTCCCGATGCAAAGTCAACTCCGAAAGAAGTTCCCGTCAGATTAAAGTGTGATTTTCTTCCCCTTTACCGAGCAAACCCGCAATGGCCCGATATCCACAATTGTCGTCGCCTCCAACATCAACTATGTCCTCGATATATTTGTGCATAAAAAGTGGCATCTCATCAATGTAGATAATGGGTGATTTTTTGATCGGTGGTATGCGAGGTGGCTTCGAAATACGGGTTCCTTTGTTACCACTACACTTGGACTTTGGTGTCGGTGAATCCGGGAATGATGCATCAACATGTTCAAAGTAGGAGGGAGATCGTTTTGTTGATGTATCTTCTTGTGTAGTTTTGGAATTTTTTGGTGCACCTTTCGTTTTAACCAGTTGAGATGGCGGTTTCAAATCGGTGGTCTCCGGAAATGCAATTTTTCGTAATTGTTCCTTTATATGCATTTTCATTATGTCATCCGCTTTAGAAAACTTATCCATTATCACTTCCAACTCGTCAGAGATGGTGATTTTGGAATCATTTTCTTTCGGCGGAGCAAAATCATCAAAATGAAGCTTCTTCCAATGGTCGATTACCTCATTCATGCGTATCGGTGAATTCAACTTCATTTTTTTAGAAAGTATACAAGCACAATGAAGGTCGTATGTATTTCTTATGGTGCACCCACATTTGGAACTATCCGGCCCCGTAGTCTCCGCCCTCTTCCCTTCATGAAACATAAAATTCAAACCCGAACGTGATATGTTGTAAATCAATTGGGAGAATATAATTTGGCCCTTAAACTGATGTTCCATAACCGTCTTGCTCCGACCGAACGATGTTTGAATTTCATTGTGTTGATTTTGGAGCATTTGGTTCACGGTGTCTCATCCCCGACACAAATCTCCCTTACTATCACCTAACCACCTCTTCAAGACCGCATGTGCGGATTCAACTCGGTTAGTCGTGCTGCAACAAAGATGTCTTACTCGATCCGTCCAAGCACATACAACTTTTTCCTTTACTTTGTCAAGGATGGTGGATTCGACATAATGACAAAAAGTCTTAATAGAAACGCACAAAGACCTAAAGTGTACCAATTTCTCGGTATACACCTCTTCGGAGTGTGCATCTAAAATCTCCCTCCATGCGGCCATAATCCTATCCACCACAACACCGGCTTTGATAACTTTACCGTTTTCATCCGGCCTATCTTTTGTCCCAACCGTGGGTTTGAGCTTACTTCACACGTTGCAAGTTATGTGATACCGGCAAAGTAATGCGGTCGATGTCGGGAAGACGATATCGACCTCATTCATCAAAGCTTGTCCCGGTCGATGACAATGACATTTGGCATAACCTTTTGATCAACCAACAAAGACTTGCATATTCCCAAAGCCCATGTAAAGTTATCTTCTTTTTCACACTCCAAAAAAGTAAACCCGAACGAATATGTCTTGTCCGTCGAGGTCAACCAACAATCTCTAGAAGAGGAAGCCTATACTTATTGGTCTTGTACATCGAATCCATCACAAGAACTGTTAGAAATGTGTTGAACAATTTGATACTTTCGGGATGAGTCCAAAAAATGTCACGCACCGTAACTTTGTCATCGGACGTACGGAAGCTTGACACGTATTGGTTATCGCCTAATAGTTTCAAAAGTTGTTGCATTTCCGACCGAGGGTCCATTTTCAAGACTTTAAGATTGT
This sequence comes from Vicia villosa, assembly GCF_029867415.1. NCBI lineage: Eukaryota > Viridiplantae > Streptophyta > Magnoliopsida > Fabales > Fabaceae > Vicia > Vicia villosa. Next base: position 66,055,695 of record NC_081186.1, on the reverse strand, counting down.
GTCGTTCATTGTAAACTTGCTTGATATTTGAAACGCTACCCGATTTTTACGCTTTAAATCGGCAAGTATGTTGCTAGGAGCCACTTTGACTAACGTTAAGTCCGAAATCACATTCTTCTCTTCGCGGGACAAACGACACGCAATTGGATGTCCGTGTAACTTGGAATCCAATGCATGATTATGAATTCCACAAATTACGGTTAAACGCCACAAACCATCAATCCTCTGAGTCGCGCGTAACTTAAACGAACACCCACACTTTCTCGATCTCGTGTCTTCGTGTTTTAACACCCGGTTTGCTTGTACATAACTCCCACCCCGCTCGCAATTCAAAACGACAAAAGCTTTCCGTCTACTATTTCCATTTTCGGACCTTAAAATAACAATTCTGAATCCAAGTTTACTAGCTTTTTGTCGATCCCAATCAAGCAATTGTTCACGACTACCGAAGCTCCGATCATTTGTAAATTGTGATCGCACATCAATCGCATTGATCATAGATTTAACGTCGATAACCGGATCGTTATTGACGTTGACAACTTCCGTAACTACTACGTCATCGTCGACAATGTTGTCCGAATGCACCATACCTAACATATGCATTTCCGAAATTAGCAAAATTGGCAAAATTGGCCAAAACTGTTTTTTTACACCCAGGGCTTATTTCGGAAGTTCATTTCCGAAATTTGTTAGGTAACTTATTTCGGAAATATACTTCTGAACCATCGCAGTTTTCAGCAAAAAGTTGTTCAATCAATGTAGTGAAATAGGGGATGAAATGAGAGATGTTTACCTCAAATTGTAGCTTACTATGCTCCTTTTAACGTGATCAACGGTTTGAAACTTGATTTTGAGACAAAAAAATGGATTGAAATTGATTGAGTTTTGGAGAGGGTTTGGAGGAGTTTTGGAGAAAAATGATAAAATAGTGAAGGACAGAAAATTGTATATGCATAATTATTTTCGGAAATGAACTTCCGAAATATTATCTGATTGTAAAAAATAACGTTTTTTTTAATTTTCATGCATTTCGGAAATGCATCTCCGGAAACACCAATATTTTGGTGAATTCGGAAATGCATTTCCGAAACCTACAAAAATATGGAAAAAAATTACTTCGGAGATGTATCTCCGAAGCAGGGACAAATCGGAGATTTCGCTGGGGTGACCCCATAGGGAGGTGGGTAAAGAAAAATTCTAAAAAAAATCACACCAAAACAATAAAATATTAACATTTGATCTCGATATGCGCATATCTCTATACATTGACACTTCATAAAAAATAACCAAAATTAATGGAAAAATACTTAGAAGAAGAAAAGAGAAACAAACAAGTGATCTATAAAACTACCAAAAAGAGTTTATAAAAAAAAAACTACCAAAAGATTGATAGTTCATTTTGTTTTGGAATCAAATGAAAATAGAAAACGTAAAAATTATAGCGAAAAACTAACTCAAAAATAAAAATAAAAATTGAATTCCAAAAATTCAAACACTACACGCTAATAGAATTGTAGTTTTTGTCACATTTATTCTATGTCACTCATTTCCCTCTCAATAGATGTTTCATTGTTATGGTTAAAAATCCAAAGTCATTTCTTCTTCCTTCCTTTCCCATCTCTCTATTTGTTTAAAAAGTTCATGTTTGACATTTACCGTAGTAAATAACAAAATTTGAGAGAATGAAAGTTCAGTTTTCAAGTCAAGACAAAATAAAATTTAGAAATGGTGGTACTCTTCTTTTCATAGCAAAATAACTCCAGGGCCTAATATTTAAAATGTTTTTATCTGATCAGAAAGATCGTCAAAGTCTACAACGTGTTGAACTTCTGTAAACTGGGGGGTGTACCTGCAAGGTACTCCGATGCTAAAGTAAGTATAATAGCTGGGAGAGCAAGTACTGAGGTTAAGAGAGAGTGAATGGATGATCTTAAATACCTGACCCTCTAATGAAAGAGGGTATTTATAGCCTCCAGCGTTGGGCCGAGACTTTTTATTTGGGCTGGATTTACTTGAGGCCCGCGTGTTAGGAAAATGCCAAGATCCTGTAGAGTAGTGCTGAGTCAGCAAGTGATTCATATCCTGGGTGAGTTGAGCGTAGGGTTTGGAGGTAGTTGCCTGAATTCTACGCTAATGGGTTTGACCATGTGCTCTTCATGAGGCACGTGGGACTAGCGCTCCAACGGCTAGCGTTTGCGTTATTGGGCCTGGAGTGGACCTGCTCGGCCGGTCCTCAAGTATTGGGCCTACTCGGCCCAGAGCAGAACAGGAGCCCCCAAATCGTTGTTCCTGTTAAGGGCAATGACTTTTACCAGGCGTGTGGCCGAGAACATGCTCGATGGGAGATGTCTTATGTTCCTAGAAAGGCTCGAGGGATGCCCTCGTCACTTGGCCAGGCATGCGGGCTTTTGAGGTTTTCCGTATCGCAGCCGAGGAAAGGTCGTGCTCGTTATGATCAAATAGTCGTTTCAGCCGAGCAGATAGGGAAACATTAAGTTTCAGGAAACGTTTTGTTTGGTTCCGAAATACAATGGGTTGACGTGTGGCCCTTGGGGCTGGTGATTCATGACGCATGGCGACTGTCTAACGCGCCATTATGACCTAGAGTAGCTTATTAGTCTAGGTAATAATGGCGTTTTTTCACCCTTCCCCGCATAGCTTCACTATAAAAGGAAGAGGAAACAATCATTTGCATTTCCTCTAAGTCTTTTCCCCCTGCTCTGCGAATTTCCAACTCTAAGGTATAAAGTTCTCCAATCATTTTCAACTCTTTCTGTTACTTCTCCTCCAACAAGTAAGTGATCTTCATCCTTTTCTTTGTATTTCATTGTAATTCTGAGTGTCTGCGTAGAACATTGGGAGTCTGGGTTTAAACATTGTTTAGGAGTTTAGACCGCTTAGGGGTGAATCGCTCGTGTGAGCCTATGAGTTTATCGAGCACACCATGAATGATTCGAGGAATCTTTTGGGGTTATCTTCTTGAATTCTGATGAACACTGCGAGGATCCCTTTGGCCGAGTCATGGAGAATATGAAGGTGGCGGGGAAGTTGGAAGAACTTTTCCTTTCATTCTCCAACTAGGTTATGAGTGTCCCGAGGACACGAATTAGGGCGCCAGCTGTTTTGTGAGTGAGTGGCGATTTTTAACGAGGACGTGCGTCGTCTCTTCTCTTCGCCATTTCACTTGACCTGTGGTGGAAAGGTGGATTTGATTACAATCGAATTCACTATTTCCTCTATTTTTCAGGTAAAGATGGTCGGCGATCTTCTCGAGAATGATATCCCCGGGGATTGAATCCTGACCATGTTCCATTCTCGTAATGAAGTAATGCTCAGACCTCCTGCCCTCAGAGGATTGCACACATTGTCCCACACAACGGGAGCTCTCCAAGTAATCTCCTTCGTGTTACTCCAAAGAAACCTCCGGCAAATAACTTCAATCTGCTTCAACGCATTCTTTGGCAGCGGGAAGATTTGCATCCAGTACGATGTTGCTGCAAAGTGCACACTACGGACACTACGCCAGATTTGAGTTTTGCCAGCACAGCTACGAAAGCGCTTTTAGGCAAAAGCGCTGCTATAGGTTTCGCTAAAAACAAATCTAAAAAATAAGGAAAAAAAACGCTTTTGTAGGGGAATATTAGAAAGCGCTTAAAAAAAGCGCTGGTAAAGGGTCCCCTTACGAAAGCGCTTTTGAAAAAGCGCTGGTAAAGGCCCCCCATTTCAAAGCGCTTTTGAAAAAGCGCTGGTAAAGGCCCCCATTTCAAAGCGCTTTTAAAAAGCGCTGGTAAAGGCCCCATGGTAAAGCGCTTTTCCACTATTCTGTAACACGTGCTTTCTCTTATTATTTTTAATTTATAATAAAAGAATTGTATTAAAATAACTTTTCCTTTTTTTCTTTCACCTAGTCACTTGTGTTTTCCTCATATCTCTTCAACTTGAAAACCCTAGAACCCATCTGCCGTCAACTGGTTCACCATTCCCTTCATATCTCTTCATCATCAGTTCTTCATTTTTAATTCTTTTTTTCTTTTCCTTGTAGTGGGTGGTGAAAACGCACCGAAGGATCATATGTTGAAAAGAGAAAGCTCTCATTTTTGGAGCTGCAAGCCAAATCGTGTTGTTGATTTCATTCATCTTCTTTCTTCTTAGTAAGTTTTTCACACTTCATCTCTAATTTGATTTCCCCCGAATTTCCACTTGAAACACTAAAATTAGTTTTTCTGTGATATTTAAGTTTTTCTTACAAGATCTTAATTGGGTATACCATATAAAGTATAGTTATTTATTTTCTTTTTGTTGAAAAAATGCATAATCTTAATCCAGAGAGCATCTTAGGCATCTACATTATCCCAATTTGAACCATAAGCATTATAATGTGGCTGAGATGATGTTTTTTGGGTTAGTGCTTTGGTTGAATCAAGATGCAGTATTCCCTTTCCTTGGCTAGCACTTTTCTAGAGTTCTTGAGGGCTTTTATTCTGGTTCAATTTCATTACAATTACAATTAGAAGGGAGGAAGTAGTGTTGTACTGTAGTAGAATAGAAGTGAGAAGGAAACAATAATTTATACTTGCTATATATTTTTATATGTTTATAGATCTACAAATTTAGATTCATGGACTCCTAGCAACTTAAAATGATGAGCTTTGGCGGAAACAGTATAGAAGTTGCTAAAAGTATGTCTCAGGAAGGTATGCAAATAGTTATATTTGATTGCTGGTTGTATACAGAGAGTGCATGTTGGTTTATCATCATTTGCTTCTCTATTTTAATTTGGTGAATTTTTAACAAGTTATTATCATAATCAAATGCAGTAGCCAAGTGAGTCCTTCTATGACCACAAGCCTAAAGAAGTCCCTGCGGCAGTTTCATTATCGTCAAACATCAATTCACCTTCTGAGCCATCTTCAACGTATTTGTTTGAGTATACAGAAGATATCTTAAAATCTGAGTTGAAATCTAGAGGTCAGGTGTCTGCACCAAAGTCATCCATCTTCTTTTTCAAACTTTTGAATGTGTAGTGGCTATCCAAAGAAATATGGGCCAAGCTCCTCGATAGTGCAAGTAAGCCTTATACCTGTAACTCCTGCCCCAACATAAGTTAACTTTTACTAAATGTAGTGAGACATCTACATAATGTTTTTGCAATGGTGTTGGTTTATGCTCTGACAATGCTAGTGTTTGTTCTCTATATGGTTCTCTTAAGAAAAATAAAGCACCCTGTTTTTTACCTACCAAATTTTTGTCTCTGTGAATACTTCTCCGCATCTTTTCAGTTACAAGTAGAGCATCAATTATAATAAATTGTTTTTGGTTACACTTTAATTTTTTTATACATTTCTGATTCATGATTTTTTAGTGATTGATGATGTATGGTCAAATTATCTAAACATATATTATAGAGAAATAATTACTAGGAGCAGCCATGGGATAACTTAATTAAAGCATTGTATCAGATTTAACACCAGTATGCTTCGACATTTCTTTTTTACTATTTGAAAGCTTTTTTAATCTACGTTTGCATTATGTCATGTATGCATCATGGAATGGTTACTAATATAACAATAAATGATATTCCATTCCATGTATTCAAGTTAGATATAAAGTCCTAAATATTAATAAATTAATTAATAAATTAATTTGTATTTATTGATATATTTAATTTGATTATTCTTTTTACACAATATATATATATATATATATATATATATATATATATATATATATATATATATATATATATATATATATATATATATATATATATATATATATATATATACTCGTTCTACTCTTTACCTTCTTATTTTAGAGCCTTTATATAATAATAATTTTATTTTGATTATATTATTTTTATTTTGCAGATTGTGAAGATTTTCAGTCATTTGAAGATGTTCAGACTTTGCAGGACTAGGACTGATTTAGTTGATTTAGTTGTTTAGGGATGATTTTCTTATTGTTATAATGTCATGTGAATTGGTTTAGTTGTTTTCATGTTAGAAATATGTGAATCGGTGTATATATTTTGGATTAATTACAATGGTATATAATGTAATGGTATAATTATAATTCATGTTTAGTATATAATCGAAATCGCTTCTTTGTTGAAATAATTAGATTACTGAAATAATGGGATTACGATTGTAAATTATAGGTTTATGGGATAACAATGGTAAATTACAGGTTCATGAAATAATGCTGCCATAAATGCAGGATTAGAAATTATAAAAATAATAGGTTTATAAAAAAAAGCATAAAAGATAAAAAAAAAAACGCAACCTACGAAAGCGCTTATGGAAAAAGCGCTGTTATAGGGGGTGCTACGAGAGCGCTTTTCTGGATAAAAGCGCTGCTATAGGGGAGATACGAAAGCGCTTTTTTGGAAAAAGCGCTGCTATAAGGGGGGCTACGAGAGCGCTTTTAAAAGCGCTGTCGTTACCTACGGCAGCGCTGGCTTTGGCAGCGCTTTTAAGCGCTCTTAAAGCCCAAAAAAAGCGCTTTTAAAACCCTTGCACGTTGTAGTGGGATAAGTTGTTTCCTCCCGTCCAGTGCTCTTAAGGGATCCATAATTTCCTTGTCAACAACAGGCTGAGTTAACTCAGTTTGGTGTGTCTGACTGAGTTGAGCACCATTTCTCAAAACCTCCACATCAATATGTCTCAACTGAGTGCTAGACTTCCCTATCAAATCCTCATAGAATCTTAACACCTCTCTGTCAATATTGTCATGACCTGTTACTTCCACACCATTGAGATCTTCTAAAGCATATATACCTACAGCTTTGTTTTTACTCTTCAAAGTGGCATGAAAGTACCTATTATTGCGATCTCCAAAAAGCAGTCAGTCTACTTTGGCACGTTGCCTTAGCTGCTCTTCCAGCTCAGTGGCCTTTATAAGATTACAAGGACTTGGTTGATAGAATAAATTTATGTGATTATTATTTATTTTTTAACTAATTAATTTATTTCAAATTTATATACAATCTAAATATATTTTATATCATATCAAATAAAATTATTCGTGCGGACGCACGGTTATGTTAGTAGTACTCAATAAAGATTGTATATGCACTCTTGACCTAACGGCTATAGTAATCAAAATGTGTGAAAGGTTCAGTAATGTTACTTATGAATGTTCTCGCAACATTCACAAACAAACAAAAACAAATGGTGCTATAGTAATTCAATTTTAAATGAAAACAAAATATTTTTAATTTTATTCCTTTAATCTATTGATTAAGTTAAATTTAAAAAATAAAAAGAATTTATGCTTTTCGTAAAATGTTTGTTATCATTTTTAATTTCTTTCGAAAATATTCTAAATAGAATTGATCCACTATTTTATAAAAATCTTCCACTTAAACATGACATATAATTCTTTAGGATTATATCTCCCATATAAACATGACAAATAATTCTTGATGATTGTATATTTATTATGGTCAACTAATCATAATAATGCATGATAATTGTATATTATTTACATGATACGATTCCAATAACTAAAATCTGAAAGTTAGTGAAGTTGCATAATTATAGACAAATTATCAAATTATGTATATATCTCAAACTCAAAAAGAGTAAACAAAATCACAGAACTTGAATATCTTTAAAGGCAGAGTTGTAGGTCCAAACATAAAACCAAATCTCAAATTACCATTACAAAAGTATTAATGACTCTAAAAATATCAATCAAATAAGAACCATGTATGCTATTACAATGAAGAAACTTCAACTATTATACTACCAATTCATCATGTAAAGTTTTAACACATAGCAAGCTGTTTGTTTGTGAAAACCCTAACTAATACTCATATACCATTATAGAATCAAACCAAATTTGATCTATCACTTCAATCAAAAATCAAAATGATAACTGTAATACAGTTGCTGGCATTCCTCATCAGGGTATACCAGTGTTCAGGGATACATAGTGTTTGGCTTTCTATCGATATTCTTGCGGTCATGAATAAATGAATATCTGCAATAGAATATGGAAGCACAAAGCTTGATTATTAAGGCTGAGATAAAATCAAACAAAAAAATAAAAAAAATAACAATATCAAAACACAAGAGTAACAATGGAATAAGCCACTCCAAAAGCAAACCTTAGTTCTTCGAATAAAAGAAATTACAAATTTTTTAAAGAAAAAAAAAATAGCATACGTTCTTAATACAAAGTTAGGCTTAAAAGAAGATAAGTTCATATCCCTCTCCTTCCTTCAAGATATTTTTAAGGGCCTTCCCATCCTTAGTATTGTCAGATATAATCGTCCATAAGACTAAATCTAGATATATTTCAAGCGAAGCAGTTAGAGGTACAACGCCATCATATGCTGGTGAAGGTTTTCCATTCTAACGAAATGCATCTGCCTAAAATTGAATCTGTTACTGGAAAAACATGTGCGGTGAAGCAGGTTCAGAATGAAGACTCTTATTATTGCCAATTTTAGAGGAATGATGATTTTCCATCTTTGAATGATCTTCCTTCTGATATTTGTGTATAGAGACAGTGCCAGAATGTGAATCGTTGAAATTGTGTTAGAATGCGAAATTTGTATGGTGTTGAGAAATTGTCCAATGGATCCTCTGACCCTTTTCAAAGCATGCTAGTGCCTGATTCATGAAGATATGCAGAAATATAAACATGCAAATATTCCAACCCACTGGTTTCCCTTCTTTTTCATATCTAAACGCAAGTAAAAATCCAATATTAAGTGTCATAAAAGGACCATGAAGGAAAAATAGAATTGTAACTAAAATCTATTGATATGATAGGTAGGCTAAATTACCTCAATGATAGACGATTAAGGTATGTTTCTAGTATTATTGAATACCATTTTGGAAACCAATCCATTATCTAAGATACATCAAACCATATTTCATAGATGGCTGAAGTTAGCCACAAGTTCTATGCATCATTAACTGGGTGGAGAATTCTATAATGGAGAAAACCCGAGGATTAGAACACAGTGCACAATAATAATTCTGTATGGATTTATCTTGCTAGAAGGGAATGGTAGTTTCCTAGAAAGTGGCTGGCCTGATTTCGTTCATCTGAAATAATATATTAACAAAAGATTACTAATAAGCAAAGCACAAAATAGATCTCAGAAAAAGAAAGAAATACAATTATTTCATTCTTACATGGGCATATAAGGGTCGTGGAGGTCATCACCAAAAGATCCATAAACACACACAAAAAAAAGGGAACAAATTAGAAATCACTTGAGAGAATAATAAACTCAATCAATTGGATAAATAACTTGGAAGATATAAATCTTAAACGATCAAACAGAGAAGCATATAGTAAAAACACGTTGAAGAGCAAAAATTGAATCATTGCAAGAGAAAAACAGTTAAAAGGAAATAAGTAATTTTCAAGTTTCAACTCTAGGAAATGCAGATTGAGAAATAACCGAATTGGCGGTGGGTTGAGATGAAAGAAAATTTGTACTCCACCTAATACCTCTTTTGTTGTTCAACAAATTCGTACTCCCGCCATCCCAACTATATATCAAAAGCATATATATTATGTACAGTGGAGCCAAACATATTGTAGAGTTAACATGCATATTAATAACAATATTTGAAACAGAGTTCATAGCAACACCATGAATCTGGTTTCCCACACTACAAGAAAAAAGGTCTACGGCCACGCTAAATTTTTCCACAACTCAAAAACTGTGGCTACATACAAGCTTTGGCCAGGGTTTTCAAATCGTAGACATATGTTTAGAAATATTGAATCTGGAGTGTGGAACTGTGGCCTTTACATCATTTGCCACAGTTAACAAACTGCGGATAGTTTAAGCCGCAATAGTAAAACCGCAGCATTATAATTTTCACTTCAAATTATGGTCCAAACCCAAAAAAATATAGCCCGCCAGAATTTCCCCCACTACGCCAAATTTAATTTTTAACAGCACCCCTACTAAAGCGCTTCTAGTAAAAAGCGCTCTTATAGGTTGCACTAAAAACAAAATAAAAAAACACGCTAAAAAAGCGCTCTTAAAGGGGGGGGGGGTATGAGAGCGCTTCTGAAAAGCGCTGTGGTAGGGGGGGTGTATGAGAGCGCTTTTGAAAAGCGCTTTGGTAAGGGGGGGTATGAGAGCGCTTTTGAAAAGCGCTTTGGTAAGGGGGGGGGGGGGGTATGAGAGCGCTTTTCAAAGCGCTGCTATAGGGGGGTTTAATGAGAGCGCTTTTTGCTAAAAAGCGCTGGTATAGACCAGGCTATGAGAGCGCTTTTCAGAAGCGCTTTAGTAGCTTTTATTAGTAAAAATTAAAAACAAAAACACGCTTTCACTTTCTCACTTTCTCTCTTTCGTTTTCTTTTTATTACTGTTTCTCACTTTCTCTGCAACCGAAAAACCCTCCGTCGTCGCCAGCCACAGCCACCACCGTTCGTCCCTCCATCGCCAGCCACCACCGTTCGTCCCTCCGTCGCCAGCCACCACGCTCGTCCCTCCGTCGCCAGCCACCACCGTCGTTCTCTCCTCCGTCTGACTGTGCAAGGTAATATGATTTATGGGTTTAGTTTTAAGGGTTTCAACTAAGGGTTGCACTGCAATTTGAGAATGAAGCATATTACATGTTTGATTAAATGTCTTTAGAGTGTTTAATTTTCATTGAATATTTTCTTACTTTTATGATATTTTCTTACTTTGATTTGTATCTGTTTTTGTACAGCCATTAGGAACCTCAATTAGTTGTTAAGTTTGCCTGTACATTGACTTGTTTGGCAATGCTTTAGTAAAAGAACTTCTGCCTATAGATTGTTCTGTCTTTGCCGACTTAACCGGTCGATGGCATTTTTTTCTCCATCCATATTGGTGATGATGACATTGCTGATTTCTCTTGGGTTTGCATGGTTTAGTTCTGATTACTTTTTAGGGGCTTATTTTTTCATAAAATTTCTATAGATGAGTTTTTTATTTTTCCCATGTTTAGTTCTAATTATTTTTTCTTAGCATTATTTGGTAAAGATTTTGATTATAACTTATAAGTCACTTTCAATGTTAAATAGGCTGATTCAAATAACATCAGGATTCTGTCTGGAATTTTTATTTTTGCAGAATACCACAATGCAGAAGTTGTGCTTTTATGTGGTGATTAATGTATGAGTTCATATTGATGTCTCTACTTTATTGCAACTTGGTTTATGGAATTCTACAAGTTTTGAAATGGATTGAACTATATTAAAACATGCTCATATATTAAATTGACTTTAAGAGATAAGAAGGAAATATCTATATTTATTTCTGAAATGAAATGAGATGGGAAACATTCACATTATTCTCTTTCAAATTTTACATTATTTCATCTTGAACTTGTTTGAAGTGAATTTTGAGAGCCAATTTATACGTATATCATGGCTGTCCGGGATGTTGGTTTAGGGATTTAGAACTTGTTTTGAACCCAATTTCTCATGGTACAATGTGACTTCTTGCATCTTGTTTCATTTTTGGTTTGAAAATTGTGTTTGTTTGTGAGTTTACTTGAATTTGAATGAATTTGACATAATGATACAATGCTGATTTTTTTAAGCTATGGATTATGACCTAATTTTTATATTCTTCAATTAAGTTTTTTATTTTATATTTTTTAGGAATATCTTTGCTAGATAGGGGTTACTTGTGAAGAGTGAAAGTTTGATCTCATTCAAGAAGTTGCTTTCTACTATACAGGTAATTAATTGCTTTCCATTGACACAATTTCTAGTGTTGTCAATGTTATAGATTTGTGACTTATTCTTTTTGTATTGATAGGGGTTACTTGTGAAGAGTGAAAGTTTGATCTCATTCAAGAATCTTACATTGTGTGGGTCTACAAGTTGCTTACTACTATACAGGTAATATATTGTTCTCTCTCGCCAAAGTAATATGTTGAGTTTTATTGCTTCTGATTCATTCCGTAATATGTTGCGTTTTATTGCTTCTGATTCATTGCGTTTTATTGACAGAAATGCATTATACCGTTCTGTTCCTAAATAATTAGTTGTTTTTGTTTAGCTTAATTAATTAAGACATGAGTGTAATACTCATTATTCCGACATGTGGAATATTCTCTGATTTTGAAGTGATGAACTTACTAACTTTGTAACTTTTAGATTATATTAAGTATGACCGTTTTTGTTTAGCTTAATTAAGTCATGGATAAGACATGGATGAGATCAAACCGATTGTCGAAAGAGTACGAGAAAGGGGTATGGGAATTCGTTGAGTTTGCGGTTGCGCACTCCGAAGACCCGCTTCGAATGCCGTGTCCTTGCTTGGGTTGCTGTTATGGGGATAAGGTTGACGGGAAAAAGTTGGGATCCCATTTACTACGGTTTGGAATTGATAGAAGTTATACATGTTGGACAATGCATGGTGAGAAAAGTAACGGGAATGCTGGGTCGAGTTGTAATAGGAAGTATGCTTCAAACGACGATTGCACAGACACATACGATTGCGATCGAGTCGAAGAGATTGCAGAAGCGCTTGAAGAAGATCTTGCGGATTGTCCCAAAATATTTGAGAGGTTGGTAAGCGATGCAGAGAAACCGTTGTATGATGGTTGTTCAAAATTCACAAGATTGTCTGCGGTGTTAAAGTTGTACAACTTAAAGATTGCAAGCACAAGTCTCTGCATTTCAAAAAGATAAAGATTTGTATATGAGAGAAAAGTGCAATACTGCATCGGTGAGAGAAACTAGTGATAAAGCTAGTTTCAACGGTCAAAGAAAATTTCCCGAGGTATTTCTTACAAATTGTTCTATTTCCTTACAAATTGTTCTATTTTGTTAACGATAATGACTTTATATTTACTATTGGTTTAGGGCATTTCTTCTTGCCAACTATTCTTATCGGCACCGTGTTATCGCCTAGTTGGCAAGGGAAAAGTGCACAACACTGTGGGAGATTTACTTCACCATAGACCGCTCCCGGATGGACACCTGAAAGTATCGGTGGATGTTGTAGTAGATCATGATGCGATGCTACCGGTACCTGACTTGGTCTCAGAGACGACATTGCTGCGAGATGCAATAGGATCATTTGTTGCATGGCCCTCGGAGCTCATTGTCATTAGTGATGAGGTATATTGAAAACGATTAAGAAATCATTTAGTTTTCGAATGTCAATTCTAAACCGTTTATTAACTATTTTTTACATTTTAATTTTAGATTGCTCCTATAAAACCCGCAAATAAGGGTAAAGGGATTTTACAGGAGGAGGAGTCTGTTGCATCACTAAAAGAGGTACATTTAAAGTGTTAATAATTAATCTGAATCTAAATCTGCATGATTTTATATTTTACCTAACTTATATGATTTTTAGGCATCCGCTCGGGAGTCACAACAAGTGACGCAGCAAGTTCGTACCGTACCACCCACTGGTCCTCCGAAGCCAGCAGGAAAAAAAGGCGGTGCTTTTGTGCCTCGGTACCGGTCGACGCTCGCAACAATGGTTGATATGTCCGATTTGAAGGACGGTGCTTTACGTGAAATCGTTATGGATGAGAGTGTCTTCGGTATTGAATTCAAGTCACTTATTACACTTGATGACTTGGAGGAGATTTTTAAGCATGATCAATTAGGCGTCAATAACATGCACTCATACATGCGGTAATATTCCCTCATCCGTTATATTATTTAATTAGTCCCACAATATAATTTATTTACACATTTCAATGAAAATGTTTGTTATGTTTTTATTTAAGGTTGTTGTATGACATAGTGTTGCGCGGGACTCCGTTGTCTAACAGATTCCGTTTCGTGTCTTCCGCCCACTGCAGCGGAATGGCAATTGCTTCGGAACGGGAATCAGTTAGACAGCGATTAGTCGATAGATTCATGTCCACCGGCAACACAGAATGTCTGCATCTTTGGGCGTATAATACCCGACCAGTAGGGTTAGTTTCTCATTCTTTGTTCATCTAATTTCTGTTTCATTTGTGCATAGCAAAATTTTCATATAACCTATTGTTTTTATTTATAGAGCACACTGGTTGCTGCTTGCTATCAACCCTATAAGGGAAGTCGTGTATTATCTGAATTCGGTAAACGGTGAATGGACCAATTATCAGGCCATGAAGGACATCGTTGATTTGTAAGTGGGATCGTTCTAAATATATATTCGTGTATATTTATATATATATATATATATTTACTTATTTGTGGGATTGATCTAAACATATGCTTTTATATATTTGTTAATTAGATCAATACAAGTGTTCCGAAGTCAACGGGACGCACAGGTATCCCGAACTAAATCTAGCAACATTACTTGGATCCAAGTGCAGGTACATTATTTTTCACAATGTTGCTTATAATATATTTATGCTACTTGATAAAACAATGCACAACTATAGAATCTTATTTGTTTTTCTATGTAGTGTCCGCAACAGCGAAACAGTTACGATTGCGGATACTTTGTATTGAGGTATATAAAAGAAATCCTTCAGGCAAATCAATTAGAGATTCCGCTCACGGTATGAATTTATAACTTAAGATAATTTCATATAACTTATTACATTTAACTAAATGTATCATTCATATTTTTTTTTGTTTTGTAGTACCTTGACGAATTCCGTGCCGCTACATACCCGAAACTTAAGTTGGAAGAAATAAAAGAGGATTTGAGTCATTTTTATATTAAGCAATTTTTCATGTAGGATTTGTGTCGATTTACTTACAATTTTATATAACATTATTGATGTTGTAATATATGATGTATATATATATAATTTTGGATATTATTTTGGTATATATATTGTCTTACTGATGGCTGAAATAATATCGTCGAAAATAAATTACAGGTCGAAAATAAATTACAGGTCGAAAATATTACAGGTCGAAAATATTACAGGTCGACTGGGAGGATTAAATTACAGGCTGCATGATCAGTGGTTTTCACACGTATTTTTACCGCTGTTTTTAGTTATCTTTAAGTATTTTATTTTATGTTTTAATTTATTATTCGTCATTTTATGCTTTGGTTTTGTGTTTAAGTGTTTGTAGGCTCAGATGAATGAAGTGGAGAAAATCAGTGCGAAACGTGAAGAAACTGATGAAAAAGCACATGGCCTGGCCAAACGCGTCCCCACACGCGTGTGGAGCCTATGAAAGTGCATCCTGCTGCTCAAACGCGTCCCCAAACGCGTGTGGAAGTGAAATGCTGAGGCCTGCTGACCAAACGCGTGCCCAGACGCGTCCCAGACTGCCAGACGCGTGCCCACACGCGTCCCAGCTGCCAGAGTTACAAAGGAATGCCTGCCCCTGCCAAGACGCGTCCCAGGACGCGTGTCACAGCCACCAAACGCGTGTCCACACGCGTGTGCACGTAAAAGAATGGGCTTTCTTGCTGAAAAGCCCAGTTTGGCAGAAATAAAAGGAGGAGGTTGCGTTTGGACAGGGGTTCGACGAATTTGGGAGCGAAAATACACTGTAGAAGGCTGGAGAACTCAGATTCTATGCAAGGATTGAAGATTTCTATGAGCTTTTGCCATTGAAGATTGGATTTCCTTCATTTATCTGTAATGTCTACAATTTACACTATGGTTTCTGTTATTTTCATGAGTAGCTAAACCCCCCATTGCTAGGGGGGTGACCCTGATTCTGATTGTGATGAATTCATTCAATTGATGCAATAACTATTTTACTTTTCGTATTTGTTAATTTGTTCTTCATCCGTTAATAATGCTTTATCCGTCAGAAAAACGGATTCTGAATATGAATGAATAGTGTAGCTGGACGGCATATTATTTGTGGACATGATTAAGAACATATAATATCTATATCACCTAGGACTAGGGATATCATATTGTAACCGGAATTTCTTGTTATTGGAATGCTTGATCATAACCGTAATTATCTATGGACATAGTAATTAGGTTGTGAGGTCAAAGATCTTTTCACTAAGGCCTTAGGATTAGATACTCTAAAGAACCGGTAATTAACTATGAAAAGCATGTTATTGTATTGAGACAGAGAATTCGTTGCATGAAGAATCATTCACCGTCCCTAGCAATCTACTCATCTCTGTTCATCGTTCTATTATTCTGTTTATTTACTTTATTTGCAAAACCAATCAAAACAACCTTTTGAACTTTTGTTTAATTGAAACACTGATAAAACTCTATATCGTCAAGCAGTCCTTGAGATTCGATACTTGGGATTTTCCCATTACTACTACATAGGCAAAAATAGTACACTTGCTATTTTCCTATCAAGTTTTTGGCGCCGTTGCCGGGGACTGCCGAAGATTATAGAGTTCTAGATTTATTTCAATTAAAATTTTGTTGCTCTGCGACTAAAATTTTATTTTCTGCACTTTTTATTTATTTTTCCTAATTCTAATATTTGTCTAATCTGTGTATGCGAGGTAAGGCCTCAGCTGAATTTCTTTTTGACGCAGAAATCGAAAGAACTTTGCACGCAAGGCGAAGACAAGCTCGGTTGGCTAAACTGGAACCTGAAGAGGAAATTGTGTCAGTTCATTCCGATTCAGAGTCTGAAAGTGAAGAAGAAACCATGGGTGAAAATCCTCCTCCTCCTGAGAGACTCCTTGGTGACTATGGTGCTGCAAACACACCGGGGGGAAGACAAACAATTGTCAACCAACCGGTAAATGCTGCAAATTTTCAACTACATCCAAGCACAATCAATCAGCTTGAAAGGAAACCTTTCACCGGAAAGGTAAATGAAGATGCAAACAAGCACCTGCAGAGATTTCTGACCATGAGCACAACTCTAAAAATTGAAGGGCATACAGAAGAAGCAAAGAAGCTGAGAATGTTCCCGTTCACTTTAGCCGAAGAAGCAGAAGAGTGGTTTTATTCTCTTCCAGCAGGCAGTATCACATCATGGGAAGAAATGGAGAAGGCTTTCTTGAATGAGTATTTCCCTGCCTCGGTCTTTATAAGAAAGAGGTATGACATTTTGAACTTCAAGCAGAAGGAGGGTGAGCCCTTAGGAGATGCTTACAAAAGATTCAAAAGAATTCTAGTAGCATGTCCCACTCATAATATGGACAAGACTGAACAGATGCAAGTATTTGTCAATGGGCTCAGAATGAAAACAAAGCAGTTAATCGACACAGCAGCTGGAGGCTCAACAAATTTCACAACAGCCTCTGGTATCATCAAGATCATTGAAGCTATAGCTGCAAATGAGCATTTGGAGCTGTATGATAGGTGTGCCAGTAAACCAGAAGGAATCATTGACCTCAAGCTGGAAACCTCAAAAATCCGAGTTGAAGATGCGATATCGGCTGAAGTTGAAAAAAGATTGAAGGCTATGAATATAGGTACACAACGGGTGGCTCAAGTGCAACAAGCTCAACCTGTAATATGTGAAATTTGCAATGGTCCTCATCAAACTGTATGTTGTGTTGCAACTCCCAAGCAAATTGAAGAAATCAAATTCCTGAGGCAAAATAATCCTTATTCTAACACCTATAATCCTGGGTGGAAGAATCATCCCAACTTCGCTTGGAAAGATCAACAACAACAACAACAAGGCCCTCAGAAGGCGGAGTGGGAAGTAGCTATCGAGAGATTGGCTGGACAATGCTCTCAGTTTCAAGAAGAGACAAGAAACAACCATAGGAACACCACAGCTTCAATAAAAAATCTAGAGGTTCAGGTGGGTCAAATAGCACAGCATATCACTCTACAGGCACAAGGTAACTTTCCGAGTGCAACTGTGAAAAATCCGAAAGATCAAGAGAAGATTAATGCTGTTACAACAAGGAGCAAAAGGGTGGCTGAATCAGAAAAAGAGAAAGAGGAAATAGATGACCCTATGGTAATAGAGGTGGATCTAGAAATAAGAGAGAATTCGAAAGAGCCAGAGGTTGTGATACCACCGGTTAAACCAGTTGAAGAAAAAAAGAAAGATGCTGAACCGGCGATCAAACTACCTTTCCCTTCCAGAGTGACAAAGAAGAAGTCAAAAGAGAAAGACTTCGAGAAGTTCACTAAATTGTTCAAAAGGCTAGAGGTAAATCTACCATTCTTTGAAGCACTTGAGCACATGCCCTTGTATAGGAAATTTATGAAGGAGGTGATGGCGAAAAAGAGATCAGTGGAAGGAGAACAAAAGATTGCAACTGAGAAGTGCGGTTTAGTCTCGTCAGCAAGAAAGATCCCAATAAAGAGGAAAGACCCGGGAGCGGTGGCAATACCATGCACTATCAATAACATAACTTTTAAAAAGGTACTCCTCGATTCTGGTTCTAGTGTGAGTTTAATGCCTTTGTCAATCTTTAAAAAGCTTGAGTTGCAAAAGATTAGTGAGAGTAAGACACAGTTAAGGTTCGCCGACCACACCATCAAGAAATCATATGGGGTAGCAGAAGATGTATTGGTGGAAGTGGATAAGTTTGTATTCCCCGTGGACTTCCACGTCATGGACATTCCGGAAGACGAAGAAACTCCTATCCTTCTTGGGAGGCCATTTTTGTCGACAGGTCGCTGCAACCTCGACATTGAAAAGGGGACACTAACGCTGAGATCTTTTGATGAAGAAGTAACCTTGAAGATGTTAGGAGTTAAGAAACATAGGGCGGTTGTGAATGATCAAAATTCTGGTGGTATGACAGAAAGTGAAAAAAAAGACAAAAAGCCTGAGCAGCTCCAAGAAAAAGTTTCAAGCATAGCATCTCGGGTAGAAACAACTCATGAAGCTATCAAAAGTCCGAAGAAGGCTAAGAAAGTCAATAAGAATGTGGTAAGTGAATTGAAGGGAAAAGTTGTCCATGCCTTTCATCTTCATGAGTTTTTGGTTGCGGAGGTGAAAAGCAACCAGGTGTGGAATAGAAAATACCCTCCATAATAAAGGGTAATGGACCGTCGAGCCATGCGACGTTAAACGAAGCGCTTCGTGGGAGGCAACCCACAGTTTTAATAATTAATTTCTCTGTTTGTTTGTTTTATTTTCAGGAAATAAAAGGGGCATTTCAAGTGGAAGCTATGGAGTGCAGCACCCTCTGTGAGTCACCTCTCTCGGGCTTGTTCTAAAACATTGAGGTCAATGTTTTGTTCAAGTTTGGGGGAGGTTTTACTCTTTGCATTTTTAATTTATTTTGCTGCTATAATATGTGTAAGACTTACAAAATCATTCTCCCAAATTTTAACCGAAATTTTTAAATTTTGAAGAGTTTGGATCTTAAAGAGCGATCGGGAATAGTATATAGAGATGAAGGGAGGATTGGTTGAGGACAGGAAGTTCGGAATAATGTGACAAGAAGAGGTTTGGTTAAACACCCTTGGTTCCTTAAATGAAATACGAGTCCAACGTGTAGATTTGCACCATAGTACTTGTATCCTGAGAAGTACTCCTCGAGTAGTTTATTGATACAGTCTGGCATAATTCAGATTCACATGCATGATGATTGGTTGAAAAAAATAAAGGATATAAGGTTGGCACCAAATGATGAAAAGGCGGTAAAAGGCAACCGGCTCGCTAAGTTGGGTAACCCTTACCCGGTTATTCAGCCCAAAGGAGGTTGATCCCCAAACGTCGTCCAAAAGGACAATATACAACTGTAAAGTTTGAAAATTTCATCGGTAATAAGAAAGTAGCAAATGCTGCTCGTTTGGTGCCAGAGAAAAGAAAATATAAAGTCTTGATCTGTCTCATGCATGTGATGATTATTATGAGAAATACAGTGCCGTAATGTGATTGTCCGAATGAAAGAGGAGGAAAATCGGAAAGAGACTTAAGTGCAAAGCATAGTTGGAGAGGTATCGAAAAGGGGAGCTTAAGGTTTAAAGTGGGAGCAAAAACTCGTCGCGTCATGTGAATGTCGGACCACTGTTTCTTGATCAATAAAACTGGATATCTCACGTATGAATACCGATGTGCCTTGAAGGTCATTAACTCTTGTAATTGTCGCTTGAGGTCAAGCAACGGTTTAAGTTTGGGGGAGTTTGATCAGTGGTTTTCACACGTATTTTTACCGCTGTTTTTAGTTATCTTTAAGTATTTTATTTTATGTTTTAATTTATTATTCGTCATTTTATGCTTTGGTTTTGTGTTTAAGTGTTTGTAGGCTCAGATGAATGAAGTGGAGAAAATCAGTGCGAAACGTGAAGAAACTGATGAAAAAGCACATGGCCTGGCCAAACGCGTCCCCACACGCGTGTGGAGCCTATGAAAGTGCATCCTGCTGCTCAAACGCGTCCCCAAACGCGTGTGGAAGTGAAATGCTGAGGCCTGCTGACCAAACGCGTGCCCAGACGCGTCCCAGACTGCCAGACGCGTGCCCACACGCGTCCCAGCTGCCAGAGTTACAAAGGAATGCCTGCCCCTGCCAAGACGCGTCCCAGGACGCGTGTCACAGCCACCAAACGCGTGTCCACACGCGTGTGCACGTAAAAGAATGGGCTTTCTTGCTGAAAAGCCCAGTTTGGCAGAAATAAAAGGAGGAGGTTGCGTTTGGACAGGGGTTCGACGAATTTGGGAGCGAAAATACACTGTAGAAGGCTGGAGAACTCAGATTCTATGCAAGGATTGAAGATTTCTATGAGCTTTTGCCATTGAAGATTGGATTTCCTTCATTTATCTGTAATGTCTACAATTTACACTATGGTTTCTGTTATTTTCATGAGTAGCTAAACCCCCCATTGCTAGGGGGGTGACCCTGATTCTGATTGTGATGAATTCATTCAATTGATGCAATAACTATTTTACTTTTCGTATTTGTTAATTTGTTCTTCATCCGTTAATAATGCTTTATCCGTCAGAAAAACGGATTCTGAATATGAATGAATAGTGTAGCTGGACGGCATATTATTTGTGGACATGATTAAGAACATATAATATCTATATCACCTAGGACTAGGGATATCATATTGTAACCGGAATTTCTTGTTATTGGAATGCTTGATCATAACCGTAATTATCTATGGACATAGTAATTAGGTTGTGAGGTCAAAGATCTTTTCACTAAGGCCTTAGGATTAGATACTCTAAAGAACCGGTAATTAACTATGAAAAGCATGTTATTGTATTGAGACAGAGAATTCGTTGCATGAAGAATCATTCACCGTCCCTAGCAATCTACTCATCTCTGTTCATCGTTCTATTATTCTGTTTATTTACTTTATTTGCAAAACCAATCAAAACAACCTTTTGAACTTTTGTTTAATTGAAACACTGATAAAACTCTATATCGTCAAGCAGTCCTTGAGATTCGATACTTGGGATTTTCCCATTACTACTACATAGGCAAAAATAGTACACTTGCTATTTTCCTATCACTGCACATTAAAAAACCTCACAAACCTACTAAAGCGCTTCTTAGTAAAAGCGCTGCCAAAGATTAATAAAAAAGAATTAAAAAAAAAAAAAACGCAACATACGAAAGCGCTTCTGTAAAAGCGCTCTTATAGGGTGGGCTTTAAGAGCGCTTTTTCCTAAAAAAGCGCTCTTAAAGGCCACCCTATAAGAGCGCTTTTCCAAAAGCGCTTTCGTATGTTGCTTTTTTTTTTTTTAACTCTCACAGGGGGGGCTATAAGAGCGCTTTTCTGGAAAAAGCGCTCTTAAAGGGGGGCCTACGAGAGCGCTTTTTCCAGGAAAACGCTCTTATAGGGGGACCTACGAGAGCGCTTTTTCCAGAAAAGCGCTCTTAAAGGGGGGCCTACCAGAGCGCTTTTAGAAGCGCTTTTGTAGGCTACGCCAGCGCAGCCTTTAACAGCGCTTTTAAGCGCTCTTAAAGCCCAAAAAAAGCGCTCTTGTAGGGCTTCCTTGTTGTAGTGCCCCTTTTTTTTTAGTTTCCCTCTCCTTAATTTTTTTTAGATTAAAAAAAAGGTTAAAAATGTAAATACAATTTCAATGTTAGTTTTCCTTCACAAATGGAAATAGGGTTAGAGATAGTGAAATTCAAAACTCTCTCCCTCCTTCAAGAGAAGATCGTGGAGGGTGATGGTGGTGCGGCCGATTCATCTCCTCCGATCGACAACAACAACTAACATTGCCTTCTTCTCATTTCATCAAAAATGGCAGTGCGGCCTCCATCTCCAACGATATCTCCTTTTTGTCTCTGTTTGATCCTCTCCGTCTCTGATTTTTTCGATTCATATTAGTTTTTGTTCAATATCATGTTTTAGTAACCTAATTTGTTTGATTTTACAGAGATTAACACAAATTCTAAAAGGGAAAACGAAACCCTAGTTGTAAGCAGAATAGGGTTCGAGAAGAAGAAAGTTGCACTGTAGAGAGAACTAAGGGATTGGGTAGCGTGCCATCTCCCGTGTACGATTCTTCTCCCCAACCTTCACCTTTCTCTTTTCTCTATGTGGCATGATGTTCCGTTATTGTCCCTATTCCTTACCTTCTCTGTATGCAGGATCAAGCTTCCAATGTTGACGTTCTTCTAACTGATGCTAATGGTGTTTTTCAATCAATCAAGGTTCGTACTTATTGTGTTTTCAATTAAATAAGATTAAACTAGGGTTGCTTTTTGATGACTTCTCTTTGGCCTCATTAATGTTAATGATAAGAAATTCAGCATAAAATCTGCACCCAATTTTTATTAGTCCATCATGGAGGAAGAAAAGAAGAAAAGAAGAAAAGAATTATTAATAGACTTGGCAATATCAGCCGGCATTCACAATTCAGTGGAACATTTGCACGGGTTACCATGGTACTAATTTTTCACCCATTGGACTTGTTTTTTTTAATGCTGTGGACTTGAATGACACTAGCCTATTATATGTTGGTAGGATGATTCCAAAGATGTGATTAGAGTTCTATTGAATTTCACATGGTGGAAGTATGTGGATTATGGAGTGCTTGTTGTTATTATTTTTTTGGAAATATATAATGACTTTTAAAATGATTGTTACAAGTATGATGATGAGGGCAGGGAATTTTATCAAACCATCTAAATTTAGTATATAATTATTCATTATTGCTTTCCATTTCATATGCTTTGAAACGCTTAATCCTCTCAACTCTTGCCGAGAAATCCTCTGCAAACCATCTGTTGAAGCCTTTGAGGCTGCTATTAGAATCACGAAAGTTGATCCAAAGAAAATGGTAAGACTCATTATTTGTATATATTTGTGTCCCTAGGCTAGAAAACTCTTGGAATCAGTGCATGATAGTTCTCTTATGTCTTCTGCAGATTTTCTTTGATGACAATGTGTTATAAATGTTGCAAGTGGAAACATATTTATATTGAAGAAACACAAGGAGATGATCAAGAAGAATATTATGATGCATGAGTTTAATTAATAGTATAGTTGTGTTTTATATTATCTAGCTCTTAGAACTTTTGTTTTGAGTTTGGGAAGACTCTCTCGAGAGAAACTTGGTTTTGTTTAAGAATGATAACATCAAAACTTGGTTTTGGGCCGGTAACGTCGCTTGATGTAGACTTTAACTTCTTAATGAATGTTTTGTTCTTGACGTTAAAGTTTAATTTGCTTGTATAATTAGATTTTAATTTTTGTAATCATTGTCTACATAAATGAGTATTGTTGTTGGAGTTTTAGATTGACCTAAAATGACATTTTTATGCGATGGGACAAAAATAAACTATGGCGAGAATAAATGTGGCAAGAATAAATGGGATATATATATATATATATAATGACATATTTATGTAATGATACAGAAATAAACCGTGGCAAGATAAATGGTTTAGAAAGCATAACATATAACAACGGTTTTAAATATGTGGTCATAACCAAACCGTGGCTATATCTTGAACCAAAACTGTATTGTAAACGTTAAATTGAAACCGTGGCTTTACCTTATAGCCACAGTTTTGCAGTCATGGTAAATACAAACCACGGCCTTAATCAAGCTACCTAAACCGTGGCATAAAAAAGCCACGGTTGTCAAAAAGGCGTGGTCTATACCAAAAAACCGTGGACTTTACTTTAGGCCACGGCCGCATACTCCACAGTTGGATTTCCGTGGCCAAACCGTGGCCTCAGCGTTATGCCACGGTTATTTTGCGTATTGCCTCGGTTTCTTGGGCGTGGCAGGAGACCTTTTTGTTTGTAGTGCCAGTTCAAGATGGTTCAAGCTGGAAACCAAAGAGAGTATCACAAGAAAAGTTCATTCCGTTCCTGTGTATTCATTTATACCTTAATAACCAATATTCAACTAACTTGTTGATACATTGGCATGCCTTCATCATTAATTGCCTCGCAAGAATATGCATAATCAAAAAATTGAAAATTTGATTACCACACAACCATGAGTCTGGAATAAATAAGACTTGTAAACCTCAAAAAGAAATAGAACTCAAAGAATTCTCATTGTCCACCTTTGATCTCTATACTGCCAAAAAGGAAATTCAACAATATCTACCCGATAATGATAACTCAACATCTTTCCCTCGCGGCTGTTCAATCATTTTATGTTGTATTCTGACTATTTAATGCTTTTATGTTGTATGTGTGTGATTTGAAAAAGAATGTTAAAAGAATACTGTCCTCTTTTTCCAATGCAAAAATATTGAATATCCTAATTGTCTTTTTTTTTTTTTTTAATAAGCAAGAGATAAATTGATCAAGAGAACCCAAGTTCTCAAAACAAGATACAAGACTTCTGGAATGAGTACCGGAACAAGAAAAAAATAAACTCCAATTGAGCTTTACGACAAAAAGAATAGGGGGTCCCTACTAAATTCGTAAAAATTACAATTAAAAACTTTAGGCTAAAACATATCATATATAAACAAAAAATGAAAGAAACAATAAACAATTAACATTATATTACAATAACCATATCCACAATAGATTAGACAAATATAAATATACTACATAACCAAATATTCAAACAGATACAACAACAATAAGTTTCCAAACTGCACCAAATATTCAAAGATAACCAAGTACTCAAACAGAATCGTTAGGTCTTAATTCCACTCCAGATCTGAGACATCATCACGATCACATCATCAAAATAATCTACATGTATGAGTTACAAATATTAGAAACATTACTGCAGAGTTTATAGCATACATTAGATAAGACCTTGGAGTTTTGATATAAGAAACTTACCTAATGCTAACTCTGAAACTCTTCCAAACAGTCATGCAGTAGCAGTATCTTTGCCCACAGTTATTGAGTTTATAATATTCTGAGAAGGGTTACATAACATATATATATATATATATATATATATATATATATATATATATATATATATATATATATATATATATATATATATATATATATATGTTTCAGAAGCTTGATCACGTGTGCTCGATAGAGCAGCTTGCGTATACAAAGGAAGCTTGATCATGTTTCAGCACCTCCACGGCAGTATCAGACATGGATAACTGTTAATTGATATTCTCATCATCCACGTCAATTGTTAATACAAACATTTTTTTTTAATAAGCAACTGATATTAATTAGGAGTATGATGGATACTCCAACCGTCAACAACAAAGCGGAGAACTCCTACTTCTCAAAACAATTGAGAGGAAGGATATTCCATATGTGAAAATTACAATTATCCGAAAGAACATAGACAGATTGAAGCCAAGTCCAAGATAAATAAACTACTCCCGTCATGCACTCGGTGAAGCTATATACGCCTCATTTCTGAAAATGATCGCGTTTCGCCTAATCCAAATGCACCATATCGTAGCAAGCCAAATGATCGCTACCGTAGTCCTCTTAGCTTTAATCTTCACCTTATGAGAAAACCCAAAAAAACCCACAAACTCCTCCAATGATAAACCATCTAACGGACCAATCCAGTTAAACACTTTACACCATATTTTAGCGACAGTAGTGCAGATGCTTTTGACAATATCATAAACTTAGAATTCATAAAATATTCAAATATAATTTTAAGAGGAGAAATAAACAATTTATTTGCAAATGAATTTTGGTAGCCTCAGACTGTCATAATTTTCATCAAATGCAAGTTATGCATTTCAGAACCATAATAAAAGTATGTATCATAGGCATTTCAAAAACATGATTGACTTCCTATTCAAATAAAATATATTGACTAAACTTAAATCAACTGAGTTGTAAACTTTGTTTCATGAGCTATGAAAATGTATTTTTGTTTCACTAGCTATCTTAAACATTGTTTCACTTCTTTTTCGTTACTTCATTGTTACATAGTACTTCACTGTTTTATTTTGTTTTAGACTAATCTAATGTTTTATTTGGAACAGGTGTGCGCATAAATCTAGCTGTGCCAATTGGTTTATTTTTAGAGCTATTTGTGGTGATGTTTGTGTTTGTGGATTTTAGCACCTCTTTCGATTGGGTTTACTGTAACACCAGCTACTAGCTCAATTAGTAGCAGGAATTGCTATAAATACGTACTTAACCCCTAAGTACGTGGTTCGAGAGCAGACCTAATTCAGTTGTGATATACCCTTCAATAGTGAATACATATCATGAAACAATAGTTACTTTCAATATAGTGCTATAGCACGGCTAAATATATAGTTGCTATTTAACAAACATTATCAAATATATCAGACAAGGGAATCCTGCAAGAGAGGGCGGCTTCAAGTATTTAGAAACACCTTCTATAGAAGCATGAGCACGATGGGCAGTGCCAAATGCATCATTTACATAAATATCAGCAAGGGAAGCCAACTTCTCAATGAATTCATGATCATTCTTCTTTTCTTCCTTGTGGAACATCACATTCTCTAGAAACAAAACACCACCTTCTGGAATTTGTGCAACCAACTTCTTAACCTCCTCGTCAATACTATCATCAGCAATCTTAACCTAATAATCAAGAGAAATCAACATAATTTTTTTTTAGAAAGCAAGAGATATCATTGATGCGAGAACAAAGGGTTCTCGAAGCCTTTACAAAGCGAACCGAAAGCGCCGACAAAAAAGAGAAAAATTACAAACCAAATACAATTACGAGACACTACGCCAAATTTAATTTTTAACAGCACCCCTACTAAAGCGCTTCTAGTAAAAAGCGCTCTTATAGGTTGCACTAAAAACAAAATAAAAAAACACGCTAAAAAAGCGCTCTTAAAGGGGGGGGGGGTATGAGAGCGCTTCTGAAAAGCGCTGTGGTAGGGGGGGTGTATGAGAGCGCTTTTGAAAAGCGCTTTGGTAAGGGGGGTATGAGAGCGCTTTTGAAAAGCGCTTTGGTAAGGGGGGGGGGGTATGAGAGCGCTTTTCAAAGCGCTGCTATAGGGGGGTTTAATGAGAGCGCTTTTTGCTAAAAAGCGCTGGTATAGACCAGGCTATGAGAGCGCTTTTCAGAAGCGCTTTAGTAGCCTTTATTAGTAAAAATTAAAAACAAAAACACGCTTTCACTTTCTCACTTTCTCTCTTTCGTTTTCTTTTTATTACTGTTTCTCACTTTCTCTGCAACCGAAAAACCCTCCGTCGTCGCCAGCCACAGCCACCACCGTTCGTCCCTCCGTCGCCAGCCACCACCGTTCGTCCCTCCGTCGCCAGCCACCACGTTCGTCCCTCTGTCGCCAGCCACCACCGTCGTTCTCTCCTCCGTCTGACTGTGCAAGGTAATATGATTTATGGGTTTAGTTTTAAGGGTTTCAACTAAGGGTTGCACTGCAATTTGAGAATGAAGCATATTACATGTTTGATTAAATGTCTTTAGAGTGTTTAATTTTCATTGAATATTTTCTTACTTTTATGATATTTTCTTACTTGAGATGGTGATTTGGTGAGACAATTTTTATAATCTTGTTTTATTGTCTCTTTGTATCTGCAGAATCTGAATCTCTAAAAGAAAATTGCTTAACCTTGTTCCCAATATATCACCACTCTTCTTTCTCCTTAGTTCAGGTTTGTGCTCTTAACTATACTTAAGTATACTTAAGTTAGGTTGTTATGCTTCAGGTTTTGTTGACTTATTGGAACAATGTTTCGTGAGGTTTTATATAAAAGTATAAGTTTTGAAGTTCTACTGTTATTTTGATTACATGAAAACTTTGGCATACTATTTCGTGAAGTATATTTATATATTTACTTATTTGTGGGATTGAGAATGAAAATGCTATCTTTATTCTAAAACATGATCGTTGTGCACTATGAGCATGTTTGAATGTAATACAAACATTTCAACTCTTCCTCTTGCTATTTTGTAAATTGAAAAAGGTGTCTTAGTTTGGTTTTGGATTTAATGTATGAGTTCATATTGATGTCTCTACTTTATTGCAACTTGGTTTATGGAATTCTACAAGTTTTGAAATGGATTGAACTATATTAAAACATGCTCATATATTAAATTGACTTTAAGAGATAAGAAGGAAATATCTATATTTATTTCTGAAATGAAATGAGATGGGAAACATTCACATTATTCTCTTTCAAATTTTACATTATTTCATCTTGAACTTGTTTGAAGTGAATTTTGAGAGCCAATTTATACGTATATCATGGCTGTCCGGGATGTTGGTTTAGGGATTTAGAACTTGTTTTGAACCCAATTTCTCATGGTACAATGTGACTTCTTGCATCTTGTTTCATTTTTGGTTTGAAAATTGTGTTTGTTTGTGAGTTTACTTGAATTTGAATGAATTTGACATAATGATACAATGCTGATTTTTTTAAGCTATGAATTATGACCTAATTTTTATATTCTTCAATTAAGTTTTTTATTTTATATTTTTTAGGAATATCTTTGCTAGATAGGGGTTACTTGTGAAGAGTGAAAGTTTGATCTCATTCAAGAAGTTGCTTTCTACTATACAGGTAATTAATTGCTTTCCATTGACACAATTTCTAGTGTTGTCAATGTTATAGATTTGTGACTTATTCTTTTTGTATTGATAGGGGTTACTTGTGAAGAGTGAAAGTTTGATCTCATTTAAGAATCTTACATTGTGTGGGTCTACAAGTTGCTTACTACTATACAGGTAATATATTGTTCTCTCTCGCCAAAGTAATATGTTGAGTTTTATTGCTTCTGATTCATTCCGTAATATGTTGCGTTTTATTGCTTCTGATTCATTGCGTTTTATTGACAGAAACGCATTATACCGTTCTGTTCCTAAATAATTAGTTGTTTTTGTTTAGCTTAATTAATTAAGACATGAGTGTAATACTCATTATTCCGACATGTGGAATATTCTCTGATTTTGAAGTGATGAACTTACTAACTTTGTAACTTTTAGATTATATTAAGTAATACTCATTATTCCGACATGATATCAATTTCGTTAATCGTTAAGTGATGTACTTACTAACTTTGTGAATTGAATTCGCCATAGGGGTTACTTGTGAAGAGTGAAAGTTTGACCGTTTTTGTTTAGCTTAATTAAGTCATGGATAAGACATGGATGAGATCAAACCGATTGTCGAAAGAGTACGAGAAAGGGGTATGGAAATTCGTTGAGTTTGCGGTTGCGCACTCCGAAGACCCGCTTCGAATGCCGTGTCCTTGCTTGGGTTGCTGTTATGGGGATAAGGTTGACGGGAAAAAGTTGGGATCCCATTTACTACGGTTTGGAATTGATAGAAGTTATACATGTTGGACAATGCATGGTGAGAAAAGTAACGGGAATGCTGGGTCGAGTTGTAATAGGAAGTATGCTTCAAACGACGATTGCACAGACACATACGATTGCGATCGAGTCGAAGAGATTGCAGAAGCGCTTGAAGAAGATCTTGCGGATTGTCCCAAAATGTTTGAGAGGTTGGTAAGCGATGCAGAGAAACCGTTGTATGATGGTTGTTCAAAATTCACAAGATTGTCTGCGGTGTTAAAGTTGTACAACTTAAAGGCGGACAATGGATGGTCGGGTAAAAGTTTCACAGAGTTATTAGCCCTTATGAAAGATATGCTACCAGAGGATAATGTTCTTCCCAATCGAACGTATGAAGCCAAAAAGATGTTGTCCTCTATTGGCATGAGCTATGATAAGATACATGCATGTCCAAACGATTGCGTTTTGTTTCGAAACGAGTATGCAGCGTTGAATGAGTGTCCTAAATGTGGTGCCCCTCGATATAAGAAAAAGTTGTCTCCTGCTAAAGTCTTATGGTATTTTCCTATAATTCCGAGATTTAGACGCATGTATCGTAGTGAGACCGATTCAAGACACTTGACTTGGCATGCAGATGAAAGAATTATTGATGGAAAGTTGCGACATCCGGCAGACTCACCACAATGGATGAAAGTTGATACTGAATATCCTGAATTTGGAAAAGAAGCAAGAAACCTTCGGTTGTCATTGTCTACTGATGGAATGAACCCGCATGGTATTCAAAGTATCTCGCATAGCACATGGCCTGTGATTCTTATGATCTATAACCTACCTCCGTGGCTATGTATGAAGCGTAAGTACATGATGTTATCTATGCTAATTTCTGGGCCTAAACAACCAGGG
Organism: Vicia villosa; assembly: GCF_029867415.1. Lineage (NCBI taxonomy): Eukaryota > Viridiplantae > Streptophyta > Magnoliopsida > Fabales > Fabaceae > Vicia > Vicia villosa. The sequence continues at coordinate 66,025,385 of NC_081186.1, read as the reverse complement.
AATGACATAGATGTATACTTGGCACCCTTAATCGAAGAAACCTCACTTCCTGCGATTTGTGTCAATGCATAGTTGGAGGAGTCTAAAAGTGAGGAAACCTCACTTCCTGTACATGTGTTGTGGAGGGAAGCTCGGGTGGGCAAGAATCAAGCCGTCGATCCCGAAGTTCAGAGAGTGTACACTGAATGTGTAAGTATAATACTGTGTCTTTATTTAAATCAAATGTTTTTTAATATATAAATGATTTTTTATCTCCACTAATAATTATTGAAATATAAATGAATTACAGGAGACCTTGTCGCAATCGGTGTCCACCGGTGAGGATCATGATGATAGGAGCGTACTTAGTAGAGCCCTACATGCTCCTGAGTATCCCGGTCGGGTGAGGGGTAAGGGTCATGGTGTGACTCCAACCTCTTATTACAAGAATCCTAGGAGAAGAAATCCTTCAAATGAAGAAGTGTTGCAAAAGTTGGCGGAATTGCAAGCACGAGTCTCTGCATTGCAAAGAGATAAAGATTTGTATATGAGAGAAAAGTGCAATACTGCATCGGTGAGAGAAACTAGTGATAAAGCTAGTTTCAACGGTCAAAGAAAATTTCCCGAGGTATTTCTTACAAATTGTTCTATTTCCTTACAAATTGTTCTATTTTGTTAACGATAATGACTTTATATTTACTATTGGTTTAGGGCATTTCTTCTTGCCAACTATTCTTATCGGCACCGTGTTATCGCCTAGTTGGCAAGGGAAAAGTGCACAACACTGTGGGAGATTTACTTCACCATAGACCGCTCCCGGATGAACACCTGAAAGTATCGGTGGATGTTGTAGTAGATCATGATGCGATGCTACCGGTACCTGACTTGGTCTCAGAGACGACATTGCTGCGAGATGCAATAGGATCATTTGTTGCATGGCCCTCGGAGCTCATTGTCATTAGTGATGAGGTATATTGAAAACGATTAAGAAATCATTTAGTTTTCGAATGTCAATTCTAAACCGTTTATTAACTATTTTTTACATTTTAATTTTAGATTGCTCCTATAAAACCCGCAAATAAGGGTAAAGGGATTTTACAGGAGGAGGAGTCTGTTGCATCACTAAAAGAGGTACATTTAAAGTGTTAATAATTAATCTGAATCTAAATCTGCATGATTTTATATTTTACCTAACTTATATGATTTTTAGGCATCCGCTCGGGAGTCACAACAAGTGACGCAGCAAGTTTGTACCGTACCACCCACTGGTCCTCCGAAGCCAGCGGGAAAAAAAGGCGGTGCTTTTGTGCCTCGGTACCGGTCGACGCTCGCAACAATGGTTGATATGTCCGATTTGAAGGACGGTGCTTTACGTGAAATCGTTATGGATGAGAGTGTCTTCGGTATTGAATTCAAGTCACTTATTACACATGATGACTTGGAGGAGATTTTTAAGCATGATCAATTAGGCGTCAATAACATGCACTCATACATGCGGTAATATTCCCTCATCCGATATATTATTTAATTAGTCCCACAATATAATTTATTTACACATTTCAATGAAAATAATCTAATGTTTATTATGTTTTTATTTAAGGTTGTTGTATGACAGAGTGTTGCGCGGGACTCCGTTGTCTAACAGATTCCGTTTCGTGTCTTCCGCCCACTGCAGCGGAATGGCAATTGCTTCGGAACGGGAATCAGTTAGACAGCGATTAGTCGATAGATTCATGTCCACCGGCAACACAGAATGTCTGCGTCTTTGGGCGTATAATACCCGACCAGTAGGGTTAGTTTCTCATTCTTTGTTCATCTAATCTCTGTTTCTTTTGTGTATAGCAAAATTTTCATATAACCTATTGTTTTTATTTATAGAGCACACTGGTTGCTGCTTGCTATCAACCCTATAAGGGAAGCCGTGTATTATCTGAATTCGGTAAACGGTGAATGGACCAATTATCAGGCCATGAAGGACATCGTTGATTTGTAAGTGGGATCGTTCTAAATATATATTCGTGTATATTTATATATATATTTACTTATTTGTGGGATTGATCTAAACATATGCTTTTATATATTTGTTAATTAGATCAATACAAGTGTTCCGAAGTCAACGGGACGCACAGGTATCCCGAACTAAATCTAGCAACATTACTTGGATCCAAGTGCAGGTACATTATTTTTCACAATGTTGCTTATAATATATTTATGCTACTTGATAAAACAATGCACAACTATAGAATCTTATTTGTTTTTCTATGTAGTGTCCGCAACAGCGAAACAGTTACGATTGCGGATACTTTGTATTGAGGTATATAAAAGAAATCCTTCAGGCAAATCAATTAGAGATTCCGCTCACGGTATGAATTTATAACTTAATATAATTTCATATAACTTATTACATTTAACTAAATGTATCATTCATATTTTTTTTTGTTTTGTAGTACCTTGACGAATTCCGTGCCGCTACATACCCGAAACTTAAGTTGGAAGAAATAAAAGAGGATTTGAGTCATTTTTATATTAAGCACTTTTTCATGTAGGATTTGTGTCGATTTACTTACAATTTTATATAACATTATTGATGTTGTAATATATGATGTATATATATAATTTTGGATATTATTTTGGTATATATATTGTCTTACTGATGGCTGAAATAATATCGTCGAAAATAAATTACAGGTCGAAAATAAATTACAGGTCGAAAATATTACAGGTCGAAAATATTACAGGTCGACTGGGAGGATTAAATTACAGGCTGCACATTAAAAAACCTCACAAACCTACTAAAGCGCTTCTTAGTAAAAGCGCTGCCAAAGATTAATAAAAAAGAATTAAAAAAAAAACGCAACATACGAAAGCGCTTCTGTAAAAGCGCTCTTATAGGGTGGGCTTTAAGAGCGCTTTTTCCTAAAAAAGCGCTCTTAAAGGCCACCCTATAAGAGCGCTTTTCCAAAAGCGCTTTCGTATGTTGCTTTTTTTTTTTTTTAACTCTCACAGGGGGGGCTATAAGAGCGCTTTTCTGGAAAAAGCGCTCTTAAAGGGGGGCCTACGAGAGCGCTTTTTCCAGGAAAACGCTCTTATAGGGGGACCTACGAGAGCGCTTTTTCCAGAAAAGCGCTCTTATAGGGGGGGCCTACCAGAGCGCTTTTAGAAGCGCTTTTGTAGGCTACGCCAGCGCAGCCTTTAACAGCGCTTTTAAGCGCTCTTAAAGCCCAAAAAAAGCGCTCTTGTAGGGCTTCCTTGTTGTAGTGAGAGGAAGTGCATAGGATCCATACAAAACTCGTAAAAAGAGTAGTTGGGGTGAGTAATTTTCCCACAAAACGACCACTTCCACACCAAAATCTTAATTTCCCAAACAATATTGTTGACACTCCAAGGCTCCTTACGAAAACACCAACCATTCCTAACCGACCACAAAATCCAAGTTATAGCCATCCAAACCACATTCAATTTTCTTCTCTTTACTTTCTTCCTATAAAAATAAGAGTGCCATTCCATAAAAGACGATAAAAACAATAGTGATTTCTACAATCAAAACAATAGTGATTTCTACTTTCCATACCATAATCACAAAATGTACAATTTAATTCATTCAAAGGAAAAAACATACCTCTTTTCTCCAAAAGATCTTTCATAGGTAGCCTATTAAGAAGTAATCTCCACCCAAAAAACAAAAAACAAAGTAAACCAACAAATAAGAATGGTTAGATGGAATCCAAGAATAGAACAGACCAGGTTTGTAGACTCACCTCAGTTCCAAGAAGTTCAGCATTCTGAAGCATCTTCATTAGAACCATTGGAGATATCTATTATACAGAAAGTTCATTTCCTTCTCTCTTGTAGTTAACAACAATCATTGGCTTTTTAGCAGCTGCCATTACTAACCATTTTTTTCATCGCATATGCCATTATCATTACAAAATTCAAATTTTAAGCCAAGTTGTTTCAAGTTTGAAGCTCATTCTTGTTTTACCAAGATTGGCATCATCATCTTCCTTTTCATTTTTGAACATCCTCATACAAGGAACATAGAATTTATTTTTGCTTTCATGACAAGTTCAAGTTAAATTGACATTTAAACCAAAAAGCCAAAGCAATTTGAATTTAGTTTAAGATAGCTGACATTAAGCTTTGTATCATCCAATAAAAAAAAACTTTGTATCATCATCATCGGGTAAATTGGAATTAAATTGAACAAGTAAAAAGAATTGATGAAGCAAATTAGAACTTTCATTCATCATCAAAATTCAGCATGTACATGATCACTAAACAACTCATTTGAATTTAACAAAAAAAAAAGTAAAAACTGAATTTAATAGCATGTAAATCAATAGCATTTGCTTTTGAAAATTTGAATCTCATAGAAGTATTATTGACATTATATTTTGAATGGATTCTCAGAAGTAAAAACTAAATTACAAATTTTGAATCTCACAGAAGTATTATTGAGATTATATTTTGAATGGAATCTCATAGAAGTAAAAACTGAATTACAATTTGTTACTTGTTACACTATAGTGACCCACCTAAATCAAATTCCCTCGGATCACCTTAAGATCAGAGAGTTCCCCGTCCCAACGAAACTCGCCAAAAGACAGTGGTCGAATTAGAACCAATTTGAGAACCAAAACATATAGCTACTCGTTTCAATGAAATTTAAACTAATACTTCTCTTAAATCGACCTATACACTCAAAACTCAATTTATATGCAGTTTACAATAATGATTAAAAAAAAGTAGAATCTATCTTCAGTGTCTTCCAAGGGAATACTTTAAATTCATTGGATAGGTATGACAACACCTTTCCCTTAAAGGTCTTCAAATTTCTCTTTTCAACCTCCGCCCTCTTTAAGTTGTTCATTGTACAAAGAAAGAAATGATGGATCCACAATAAATTCAATTGAATCCGTGAACCTTTTGCCAGCGCGGATGTCTCTAACAAGATATTATCACCGGCCAGTATACCTTTTTCCATACACATCTGTCTCCATCCATCCATCCATCAGTCAAATAGTAACCGGATGAATTTCCGTTTGCTGTAGTATGTTTAAAGATCCACCATTTTTTAGCAACGTCAATTATTATTTTATTAACAATTTTGCACATCAATTGTGTAGAAACAAAATAAACAATTATTATTAAAACATTAGCAACAAAGTTGCAAATATTTTTTTAAAAGTTCAATAAACAATAAAAAATAATCTGCAACACATTTTCTTCTTCAATTGATTGACAATCTGAAAAATAAAATAGAATGAAAATCATAAATAATTCAAGTCTGAGTGATTCAAATCTAAAAAAAGTTTTAAATTAACACGGATCTAAAAGTAGTTATACATTTTTCTCTTTCGATAGAAAATCCCTATAATTAATATATTTTAATAAATTAGTAATATTAATTTGAAATTTCAATACTTTATTTCATAATTATTAAAATAAATAACAATAAAACTTTTAATAATTATCCCACATTATATTTTTAGTTAATAATAAACTTTTAATTAAATTTAAAAATAGTTTTTTAATGGAGTAATAAACTGAAACTTTTTATTTTTTGCAAAATATAATACATATATATTTTTTATAATTTTTTATTAAATAATTAAGTTTAAAATAATTTATTTGAGAGAATAAAATCACAATAAAAATTAGTTTTGATTTTGAGAATCAAATTACAAATTATAATTAATCTTAAATACATTTTATGAGAAAAAAGCTACAAATAAAATTAGTTTTAGAAAATTCAAACAGAATGTGTGGTTTAGGAAGAAGAAAGAAAAAGTAGAAAAACCAGGTGATAGGAGAAAGAAGGAGTAAAGAAAAGGAAAGCAACATTGATGTGAAAGGAAGAAACAAAAAGCAGCTGGCAGATGATTAAGTTATACCCGTGACAAGTTTGTGTGCAAGCAGCACATTTTGGTCTTTTCTAGAACATATAATTTTCTTATATGATAGATAACATTATTCATAACTATATATAGTAAATTTTAGGGCTAGCATGTATTCCAACAAGGTCCAATATGCCCTCCCCACTTGATTAAATGAAAATGAAATGAAGTACCCACTTGATTAAATGAAAATGAAATGAACTAACCGAAACAAAAATGGATTAAATGAAAATGAACTAACCGAAACATTGTTTAGAGTTTGCCAAGTGTCACTCTTGTATGCATTATAACAATTTCTTTCCATTTTATTTATAGTAACTTTTATTATTTGTTTGTTTGTTTTTTATTTAATTTATTTAATTATTTGGTTATATTTACTTAATTATTTATATAATATAATATAACATGAATTAGTTATTGGTTTCACTATAGGGAATCTGAACAATTTTTATGAATGATACTTTATTTTTATTTTTCACGTGAAATAAGGAGCGATTGCACCATTGGGAGATTATTTCAATAATCTTATTTGCAACTTTCCAATCTTATCTTAGGTTTTGTTCAATCAATACAAAGCTTCCCCAAATTCATTCATTCCCCACGCTATAAAACTATACATTCCCTTTTTTTCGAGTCATCTATAATTCTCATAACAAACATTTCCCAAAATCCTCCATCATCCTCAACCAAGGAGAGTCCAGATCTATCAAGCTATGTAATTGTAACAGTAAAATTATATAATAGATTGGGATTAGGGTTTCTGTGCGTTGAGGGTATTTTACTTGATGTTTTGATTGTTGAATTGAAGAAAAGAGAAAAAGACAGATAAACAGAGGAAATGGGTGCGTCGTGGATATAAAAGAGAATATATGTTGTACACGTTACAAACAGATAGAGGATTTATTTTTATTTATATGATTTTTTAATTGATTTGATTTAGCTTTTAATTGCTTTTATTGGAATTAAAAAAATAGATTAACTGGATTAATGAGAGAAAATGGGTGGTTTTCTCTGCTAGGGTTACGATGACCTTAGGTAAACGGGCGGCTGGCCGGCCGAAAAAACTGGTGGCAGCACGCCAGAAGAAAACTGACCGCAAGAATACTACCAACGTCATGGATGGGCCGGAAACAACTGAGGACAATATGAATTCTGATAAACTAGAGAGTCATGTTGAACCGTCCACGTTAAGAAAGGATGATTCACCAAAACTGAAAACAGTTGAGGTTAAGGAACGACAACGATCACCTTCCCTTACATTGGAGCGAAAACCATGGGTGGATATTATTAAGGGGAACAGGAATCAAGAACGAGGAATGATGGTGGAGTTTATTGCGCCAGCTCTCGTGAATGGAGAGATGGAAGTAATCATCGATGAAGAGGATGTTGTAGGGAATTAGCATATTGGGAGAATTCCATTATCTTGTTTTCCCTAGGGGAAAATATATCTATGCATGCTGTAAAGAAGTTCATGGGAAACACATGGAATTTCGTCACGTTACTGGAATTATATTACAACGACGAGGGATATTTCATAGTAAAGTTCAATAGCAATGAAGATAAGGAAAAGATCATGACCTCAGGACCTTACTTCATATTTAAACACCTGACTTCGAGATTAAGGAAGATTTTCTTAGAACTCTCCCTTTATGGGTAACACTACCGAATCTACCGTTACACTTATGGGGAGAAAAAAATTTGTCCAAAATTGCTAGCACCATTGGAAAACCTATTGCCACGGATGAATGCACTGCCAAAAAGTTAAGAATCTCGTACGCAAGAGTCCTAATCGAAGTTGATTTAACACAAAAACCACGAGAAACTGTTTGTATTAAGGACCATAATGGAAAGACATTGTCACAAAAAATTGAATACAAATGGCGGCCGAAATATTGTCATACATGCTTAAGGATTGGACATGACTGCTCTACCCAGAAAAATGGCCCCATGCAATGTAAAGCTAAGGTGTGGAAACCATTAAAAAACCTGAAAGTGAAGCTCCCAGTGGTGAAACAAGTTTAGATACACAGGCAGTAGCAGATGGAAAAAATGGTGATACAGGAAAATAAGAAGATAAATGCAGAAAAAGTAAGAAGGAAGTTTGGCTCATGTTGGAATTATGAAGAAAACTACATGCATCACGATAATGGAAAGGTGTGGTTATTATGGAAACCGGATACTGTGCATATTAGAGTGGTGAACATTGCTGATCAATATATTCATGTAGAGGTTTGTACATTAGACCGCATTATTCAATATGCTGCTACTATTATTTATACTTTTAATCAATTAGAGAAAAGGAAACTTCTATGGAAGATAATTGAAGCCTTAAGCATGAATGTAAATAGTCCGTGGATTGTAATTGGAGATTTCAACAACGTTCTCACAAGTCAAGATAGAATTAGGGGCAACAATGTCACTGAGGCCGAATGTAAAGATCTTGCGAACATGATGCAAATTACTGGCCTGTTTGAAGCAAGAACTGCAGGTTTGCATTTTACGTGGTCTAATAAACAGACGAATAATGCAATATATTCACGAATTGATAGATTGATTGGAAACGTGCAATGGTTTCAACAATTCCTAGATGTTACAGTGGAGGTGCTATTGCCAAATATTTCAGACCATGCTCCATTGAAAGTGACTATGGTAAAACAACAAGTCAGTAGAAAAACTATGTTTAAATTCATCAATTGCACTACAAAAGATGAATCATATGTCCAGGTGATCACTAAAATTTGGAAGCAAAAGATGGAAGGAACAACAATGTTTAAGCTTTGGGCAAAGTTGAAAAATCTGCAGCCTATTCTACATAAGTACACAAATATCCAGCAACAAATTCAGCATTGGAATAGGCACAAAATGATATTAATTCCAATTTATTTGATGCACAAGCAATTGAACATGTAAAGCATTGTACTGATCAGCTCACACGTTTAAATCAGCTTCAGGAATCTATTCTATTGCAGAAATCAAAGGTAAATTGGCTTACATTAGGTGACGGAAATAATTCGTTTTTCCATGCATCTGTAAAGGAGAAGAACAATCACAAGGGGATCCACACATTAACTTCCTTGACTGGAGAAATATTGAATACTCAAGATATAATTGAAAAAGAAATAAATTGAATTCTATACTGATCTAGTTGGCACAAAAGAAACGGTCATGACAGGCATCGACCTGCCAGCCATTCGACCAATTGAAGATAAGGAAACTTGGGAAGCACTTACTAGTATTAGTGATAACAAAGCCCCCGGGATCGATGGCTTTAATGCATTCTTCTTCAAAGCTTCATGGCAAATTGTGAAGGAAGATGTAAAGGAAGCAATCTTAGAATTTGTTGATACTTGTAACATGTACCTGACAGTAAATTGCTCCCTCGTCACTCTAATTCCAAAAACTCCGGAAGCATCTACTATCAAGGACATTCGGCCTATTGCCTGCTGCACGACGATTTATAAGATTATCTCTAAAATTCTCACTGCTCGATTGGGTGAGGTAATTGACACTATGGTCCATGAAAATCAATCGGAGTTTGTTCCGGGTAGAATTATTCACGATAACATCATGATGGCGCAAGAACTAATTAGGGGATATAATAGAAAGAATATCTCCCCTCGTTGTATGGGGAAAATGGATGTTTAGAAAGTGTATGACACAGTTGAGTGGACAGCCCTCCATCACATTATGACTGAGCTTGGCTTCCCACAGATTTTTATCAAGTGTTATGGCGTGTGTGACTACGGTATCATACATATTCTCTATTAATGGTATTCCATCGAAGATCCTTAAAGCTAAATGAGGACTTAGACATGGTGATCCCATCTCACCCCTTTTGTTTGTTCTTATAATGGAATATTTTCATCGAGTCCTGCAAAGTCTTTATCTTATCCTACACTTTAATTTTCATCCAAAATGTAAACGACTCAAGATTGTTAATTTATGTTTTGCTGATGACATTTTGATGTTTGTTAGAGGAGACGTTAAATCTATCAAGCTAACCAGGGATAAAGTTAGAGTTTTCTCGGACTCTACGGGCCTGAGAATGAGCATCCCAAAAAGTAAAATTTATTTTGGGGGTGTGGACGAGGACACTAAGCAACATATCTAGCAGATAACAGGTTTTGCTATAGGATCTTTGCCTTTCAAATACCTTGGAGTCCCTCTTGCTAGTAAGAAACTGACTGTCTCACAATGTCAACCTTTAATTGAGAAAATGCTTACTCAGTTAAATCATTGGAGCACTAGATTATCATCTTATGCGGGCATATTACAACTTCTGAAAAGTGTTATTTTCTCTATTGCTAATTATTGGATGCAAATTTTCCCTCTGCCGAAAAAAGTTATTACTCACATCAACAGTATTTGCAGGAATTTTTTGTGGACTGGTAAAGAGAATAAATCCAGAAAAGCTTCGGTAGCTTGGGATCATATTAGTGATCCTATCTCAACAGGTGGTCTGAATTTAATTTCTCTTCTAGAGTGGAATAAAGCAACTATTGAGAAACTTATATGGAATGTGTGTGAGAAAAAAGATAGGTTATGGATAAATTGGATACATTCCCATTATTTAAAAAAGGTTGGTCCTGAATTATATTGTCCTGGTTACCATTGCTCTTGGATCCTCAGAGCTATGTTTAAACACCGGGACATCCTCATGCAGTCAGAGGTCTGGAAGGGATTTCAAAACACAGGTAATTATGTTACGAGGAAAATTTATCATATGTTGAGAGAAGAAAGACCTAAGGTGCACTGGAGGAAACTCTTCTATAGTAACATTGCCAAACCAAGAGCTAGATTCATTCTTTGGTTGAGTTGTTTGGAAAGGCTTCCCACTAAAAATCGTCTTCTCCGTTTTGGTGTCGCTAATGATGATAAACGTATTTTTTGTGGCTTTACTAAGAATTGTAACCATTTATTTTTTGAGTGTGTTATCACAAAAAAAGTATGGTCTGATATCCTTAATTGGATTAACGTGGTACATACACCGGGGGGTTGGAGCACATAATTGAATTGGTTAATCCAAATGGCTTGTGGAAAGGGAAGCAAGAAAAGCATCTTGAGAATTGCTATAACTGAGACCATTTATGCAGTATGGACAACTCGGAACAAGATCATATTTCAAAACAAGAAGGTGGGCTCTCTACATAGCAGCGATGTGATTGACATAATCCATGTGAGAGCTAGTAATAATAGTAAACTGAAAAGATATTGTACTAGAGTTTAGTTGGTGTGTCTTTTTGGCCTTTTTGTCTCTTAGATGCCTGGATCGTCTGATCGGCTTGTAATTTTATGTTATTTTTTTGAATAAAATTCTTCTTTGATCCAAAAAAAATGGGACTCATTTTTTTGGAGTGAGAAATGTATATCTTTGTTACATTTTCCAGATTTTATTTTTTAATCAAATTTAATAAATGAAAAATAACTACATTTAATTGATTTTTATGGAGTTTAATTGTAAAGATAGGGAAAAAAATGTATGTTTGGTTCCAAGAGAGAAGTTTGTTTTTCTTCTTTTTTATTGCATTTGATTTTTATTTAATAAGAATTTTTTATTGCATTTGATTTTTATTTAATAAGAATTAAAAGTTTTTTTAAAAATAAGTAAGAATGGAAAATGAGAGACTTAGGCTTTTCTATTAATTTTCATTTTTATTTCAAGTATAGTATTTAATTGAAGGAATGTGTCACTCTTTTTCGTTTAGGTAAGATAGTTTTGTTTTTTTATTTTATTTTATTTATCTGTTATTCATTTAATTTGATTTTGTTAATCTATTTAATGGAATAATGTAAGATGAGTTATTTTGAAAGCCTATTTAAAAGTCTCTTTCTTATTAATGTTTTTAATTAATTCATATTACTTAAGAAGCCTTATAGGTCGCATATATATGAACATTTAGACCAACCTATTTAGCATTTTTTTCTAATATATATGCATATATAGACCAATCTATTTAACGCTTTTTCTAATATATATGCATATATAGGCAAACCTATTTAGACTAATTTTAATATATATGAAAATATAGGTCGGCCTACTAGACTTTATAGACTTTTTTAATAGCCTAGGTCTGACCTATTTTATTAAATAGGCTTTTAAAAAAGCCCAAGCCTGGCCTTTTTATCAAATAGGCATGGTCTGACCTGACCTTAAGTAGGCTAGGCTATTGGCCCTTGTAGACCGGCCTGGCCTATTCTCATCCCTAGTTGCAAAGCACCAATTTTCCACCTAATGTATCCACCCACTTTTCTTTTTTGTTTTGTTTTAGTGAATGAAATAATATATTTTTATCCATAAATCAACTATTATTAGATATCATTATTACATATGAATATTATTATTATTACATATTATTATTTATAATAAAATATAGTTAAAAAGGAAAATATTTAAAAAATAATATGGAGATTCAATGGTACATGGGTCCTCTAAAATGGTAACATTTATACTAAAAATTGATATATATATATATATATATATATATATATATATATATATATATATATATATATATATATATATATATATATATATATAATATTTGTTTTAACAAAAAATGTAAGATAATTATGATGTATAGAAATCACAACTGAAAAAACAAATAGATAATTATATATTTAATTTATTTTATGATGTATTAAATATTTATAAGAAATATGGATAAATGTAAATGTATAATATATGAATTTTATATTCATATGATATTTTTGTTAATGTAAATTCATAATATATGAGTCTTATGTATCTTTGTAAAAAACAATTCTTAATTTTAAAACTTGAGTCAATAAATAAAAGTTATTTTTAATATTTGGAAAATTCTATCTCAAAAGTCAATATTTTTGGAAAATGAATGAACTATCAAATATTTTTTATTGAATCCTTTGAAATGAGAGAAAATATTTTTATTATGTATAAAATTCTATTGAATCCTTTTATCCCGTGCCTCGCACGGAGACGTTCCAAGGCCGTGAGTATATATCCTTAATCATTATATAGTTGTTTTGAAATTCCTTATAGTCATACTGATCAGAATCAATCATACTAAATTTAAATCCGTGCCTCGCACGTGTATACACACTAGTTTAAATAAAAACAAGATAAAAAGAGATCGGAACGAGTGAAAGTCAGGTGCACGTTTGATTAGAAAAATAAAATGAACATATTAAAATGATTTATGTGCGACGAAGTTTAATAAAAATATCTGAAAATGTTCAAAAATGCAAATACAAATATTCGGTTAACCAGGTTCTGACGGATAAAAATGCGACTGCAAATAGAATAATTGATTGATACAAAATTGTTGAAGAACAACAACATACATGCCTAAACCTTTTCTAGAACGTGTCACTTTGTCAAATCATTCAGTAGTTTATCAAACTTAAAAACCAATTGCGTTGGATATTGACATACCATCAAAATAACATTGATCCATATATCATTTGTTGCCAAAGAAAGATGATGGAAAAACATATTGCTTCCCTATTTTGACATCATTGTTGTTTTTTCTGCTACCAGATTGTTCCCTTAATTTGTGATATTTTCCAACTCTCAACTTAGATTGATTCTTTCTCAACCAACTAAGATGTTCTGATTTCATCATTGTGTACCACCAACCAATAACAGTTGGAATAATCTTCTAGAATATAGTAGAGTTTTAGCTTTGTTGCACCGCTCGTGTAATCGGAAGCATTGTCAATCCTTTAGAGTGTGTTTGGATGAGGCAATTAAGAATTTTCAAGGAATTTAAAATTCTAAGCAATTCAAATGATTCAATTGAAATTCATTCAATTTTAAATTCTTTTGTTTGGAGAAGTATTAAAATGATTCATTGTTAAATTTTTTGGTCATTTTCATCAATTTTAAAACTTTTTGGCCAAATTTAAAATATGAAAAATAGAGACTAATTTGCAATTTTTGGAAAATTTAAGGGACCATTTTGTAAATTTGGAAAATTATTAGGGACTTCTTTGCAATTTTATGATTTTTTTGGATAAATTTATAATTTTAACAAAATATAAGGATCATTTTGCAATTTTACCTTTCTTGGCTTTCCGATTGGTGGCAACCCGAGACATATTTCTTTTTGGAAGCCGATGGTTTCTAAATTAGAGAGGAGGCTTAATTGTTGGAGTGAAAGATTTCTTAGCTTGGGTGGTAGAATAACATTTTTAAAGTCGGTCTTGTCTACTTTACACATTTTTGTCATGTCTTTTTATAGGGCTCCAGTGCAAGTGTGCAAAGCTATAACTAGAATTCAAAGTTGTTTTTTGTGGAAGGGGTGGAGGAGAGGAAGAAAATCCATTGGGCTAGATGGGGTTTGGTTTGTCTTCCCAAGGAGAAAGGAGACCTTGGTATGAAATTAGTGGAAGAGTTCAATGTTTCTTTGTTGTCAAAGTGGAAATGGAGGTTATTCAAAGGTGGTGAAGCGCGATGGATTAAGATGTTAAGAGCTAGATATGGGCACAAAAATGTTTTGCTTGGTCTTTCTGGTTTTTCTTGCAGGTTAGCGTCTTATTGGTGGAAAGACATTTTGAGTTTGGAAAAAAGGCACATTGAGGGAGAATTTCTTGATAGTTGCAAATTCAAGCTTGGTAAGGGAAGTTCCATTTTGTTTTGGCATTTTAATTGGATGGGGGAGTTCAATTTTAAGACGGCTTTTCCGGATTTGTATTCTCTCTCGGATCTGAAAAATGAGGTGGTGGAGGGTATGGGAGAGTGGGAAGAGGGTTGTTGGAGGTGGATAAATTTGGGCGTTGATTCTATTGTTAGTCCTTTGATTTTGCCTCACTTATAGAAGCTTTAAACGGGCTGCTAGTTAATGTCGTTCCGGATCGCTTGGTGGAGGACAATGTGTGGGGGATTCCAACCGGAGATGGGATTTTTTCGGTAAGATCTTGTTATGTTTATTTTTCGGAAAATCTCCTTTCTTCTATTTTTGTTTCGGATAAAGAAAAGGCGTTGGGGCTGGTTTGGAAAGCTTTATTCCCTTTTAGATTTAAAGTGTTTGCTTGGAGGATTTTAATAGATAGACTATCCACTAAAATTAATCTTTTTGTTAGAGGTGTTATTTCTTCTTCTCCGGATCTTCTATGTGTTTTTTGTAAAGATAGAGAGGAAAGCTTAGTGCACCTTCTTTTTTCTTGTGATATTGCCAAGTTAATTTGGAGTTCCATTCTAGGGTGGTTAGAGGTGGATTTGATCTTGCCATCTTTGATTTGCGAGAATTTCCTTTCGGCAATTGGTTGTTTTAGAAGGAAGAAAGTGAAGAAAGGTATGGAAGGTTTGGTGTGGATAGCGGTTTGTTGGGGGTTGTGGAGCATGAGGAATAATATTATTTTTGGGAATGTTGGTTGGAGTGTGTCGGATATCGTTTGGAGGATTAAAGGGTTGATTTGGAAATGGTCTTTTCACGGCGACATTACGTATGGCAATTGTAATTTTTATGCTTTTTGCAAAGATCCTTTGCATTACTTAAGATAGATGTCAATTGTTATGTAATACCGCGTGTCTTCAGTTTGGTACCGATTTTTGTAAGAGGCATTGAGTATCCCTAGTACTCCCTTTTAATTAAATTCCTTGCTTACAAAAAAAATAGAAAATATTGCATAGGTATTGAACCATTAAAAATATGCAAGCAATATTGGGGAAGAAGATGAAGATTATTAGTTAAAATCCATAAAATATTTAAGTGTCATATTTTTCTGCCGCTAAGTCAAGTGGAATTCCATGTCCGTGCCACATGGTGTTATTGATTGGTTTTGACTACCAGAATAGACGGAAAGAACTAACGTGATCCAGTTTATAAAGTTACACAATTAAAATGGTCTTTTTAAAAATTAAGGGACCAAACTAGACCCCGAGTCAAAGATAAGGGACGAAAAAAAGTATTTTACCTAAAATATATATTTCATAACATCATATTATTACGATTAATATCATCAACCGTGGTGTAAGGTGCTAATATTTAATCATGATTCTTATTATCTACCATGGTGAAAGGTAGTGTGGACTCTTTTGATTAGTAGTAAAGTTGAGGTGAAAGAACTCACCAGTATAACTCAGTTGGTTCGTTGTGGTGTTTATTGTCTAGATGGTTGCTTCAGTAATTGGCTAACAACAGTTTATGCTTCTAACAAGCTTGGAGATATGAAAGTGCTTTAGCATGACATTGAGAAGATATGGCATAATCAACAAGTCTCATGTAGTATTACGGGGGGACTTCAATAATGTCCTTAGCATAAATGACAGAATTGGGAGGGGGGAATGTTACGGAATTTGAATTTGCTGACTTGAGTAAAATAATGGATAATATTGGGCTCTTTCAAGTAAAAAGTAAAGGTGATAGGTATACTTGGTTTAACAAGCATACAAAAGGAGACATTTACTCTCGAATTGACAGAATCATTGCTAATGTGGAGTGGATGCAAAAAGATACAAACATAACTTTGCAAGTGCTTGAAACTGGCATATCAGATCATTCTCTATTGTGTCTAAAAGGAGATGAGGATTGAGAAAGGCAACAAATTAAAAGAGATAAAGGGTTATAATGACGGGTTCATGAAGAGTTGGAGGCTAGCTACTAAAGGAAATCCAATGAATACATATGGAAAAGGCTAATGAGGCTCAAACCAGTGATGGGGAAGTTAAGTAACCCCCTTGTGGGTATTTAACAACAAATTTCGAAAGCTAGAAATGAGTTGACTAGGGAAAAGCAAAGTCTGGATCAACGCATAATGATACAATTTATTATGTAGGAGAAGAAGTGCAATGAGGACCTAATCCATTTGAACAGTATTGAAGAACAGGTGTTGAGAAAACGAGCAAAAATTGACTGGATTCGTCTGGGAAGATGAAAATAACTCTTATTTTTCCATGCTATCCTCAAGAGTAAACAAAAGAATAACAACATCAGCAAATTGTGTAAGTGAATCAGGAGGAAATTGAAAGCAGGTACTGAATTTCTATAGCAAACTAATGGGGAATGCTCAACAAACCATTGAAGGAGTTATCATCACTACTTTGAGAAGAGGTAAACAACTAACGATGGAGCAAATGATTATGTTGGTTTGGCATGTGAATATAGCAGACACTAAATATGCCCTCAAGAGTATAGGTGGCCTCAGGCCCATAAGCAGATGGTTTTGGCTCCAAATTCTTTACGAAATCCTGGAACATTTTTAAGGAGGATGTGGTTAATGTTATAATTGAGTTCTTTAACAAGGCTAATATTGACACAAAATTTAACGAAACATTTGTTACTTTGATCCCTAAATACAAGCGGGAAAAGACCATTAGGGAATATAGGTCAATATCTTGTTACACCAGTGTGCAAAATCATCTCTAAGGTGATAGATAATAGAATGAACACTGTGTTGAGTTATATTATTAGTAGGAGCCAGATTGCTTTTGTTCGAGGTCAAAAAATACATGATCATGTGTTGTTAGTTAATGAATTTATCAAAGGTTGTAGCAGAAAATGAGGGATGCCTAGGTGTATGTTATAAATGGATATCCAAAAGGCTTATGATTAAATTGATTAGCAAGCCCTGAAAACCATTTTAGAATAACCAGGGTTCCGTAGAAAGTTCATTGTGTGGGTGATGAAGGCAATCATGATTGTTAGCTACCAATTATTTGCCCTTGATTTTGGCGAACAACCACTAGTGTTCCAGATTCGATACTTCGGTTGACACAGTTAAGTGTATCAAACCAGAACCTGGCTCTGATGCCAATTGAAGGTGTGAGAAACACAAGAAAGGGGGTTTAATTAATTGGGTTGCACCAAATATAATATTTTCGCAACATACAACATAAGGTTAACAAGTGAATAAAAATAAATGACACAATTATTTTTATCTTGGTTCACTATTAACGAAGTTACTCCAGTCCACCCGCCAAGGTGATTTTGCCTTCTCAACAAGTAATTAATCTACTATAACCAATCTTATAACAGACAACCATAATGACCACGACCGATGTCTTCTCAAGACTCCAGCCTAATACTAGTCTCCTAAGGAATCAACTAAAATGACCTAATGATCAACTTGCTGACAATCCCAACAGGTTCAATTGATCCTTATCGTGAAACCACTATGACCGCAACCATAGTCTTCTAGAGGCTTCTGACTAACATTATTCCCTTAAGAAATCAATCAACCAAGTTGATTATAAGTGTATATAAAGATGCTTCTAATAAGAAGATTACATAATGCTTACTTTCAACATCATAAAAGTGTTGATAGCAAGATACGAACAAAAGCCCCTTGCTTAAAATACAAAACTATACAAATATTTCTCTAACAAAGTTTGTGCAGCACTTTGGTGTAGTTTTGTAGAACTTGTTCATTGATTTCAAATTCTTCCAGTGACTTCCTTTATAGAAAAGGATAGATCCGTTGGACGGTACAATGGGAAATGCAAAGTACAATTTTAAAGTCCTCAACAGTCATGATGGGAATGTTAGATAACAAGTACAGGTTGGGTTGTCCTTACTCCATCCTATAAGAGTAGAGGTCACAGTTTATGATAGTACTTTTATGCTCACCATTACACATAATCCGTCCATGATCTTGTAAGTCTTTAAAGGCTTTTAATTGTATGTTTATTTGAAGAATGTTGTAGATGATCAGAAACTTGTGTCTTCAAAACCTAAGTCTTTGAGTCTTTAGAACCTGTTCAACAGAACCTTGTCTTCAAAGTCTTCAACACTTGGTCTTTAAAAGCGATGTCTTCGGATCTCCAAAAATTGTTCAACAGAACCTCGTCTTCGGCATCATCATAACATTAGACACATAATTAAAGCTTTAGAAGGCCTCCAAATCTTCCTTGCAAAGTCATGATCAGAAGCCCTTAT
This sequence comes from Vicia villosa, assembly GCF_029867415.1. Lineage (NCBI taxonomy): Eukaryota > Viridiplantae > Streptophyta > Magnoliopsida > Fabales > Fabaceae > Vicia > Vicia villosa. Next base: position 66,006,655 of record NC_081186.1, on the reverse strand, counting down.
ACTAACGTTCCTTATAACTATTGCAGAAGTAGTATTTCAGAATCTTGACTTCCAATGTAACCCAACACTAGTATTCTTCCAGAGTGTTGAGTTTAGAACCTAATGATGTCATACGCCTTCTTACCAGAGTCAAAACCTTCTAGGAAAAATCCACACACTAGAAAAAAATGTTAGTGTATACAATTTTTCTTTAAGATAACCTGTAAAATTATCATCAAAACTTAAGGTCAGATGCAGAACCAATCTTATTCTTACAACATGCTTAGTAGTCTCAACATTAGTTTCATCTTCTGATTCATCATCATCAAACCAAGACACATAAAAACCCTTCTTTTGTTTCTTAGGAAAGGTGGGAAATTCAGACTTAATGTGACCAAAGACTTCACATTCAAAACATTAAATCCCTCAATCTTGATTGGACTTCTATTCAGTTTTGTTTCTTCTCTGAGAATCATAGTTCTTGCTGATGTCAGGTGAGATGTTCTTGGCATCGAGTATTGCCCTTCGGTTTATTCTCTTCAGAACCTTATTAAATTGCCTCCCAAGTAACACAAGGGAATTTGAAAAATCTACCTCATTATCAAGGTCACACTGGCCCTTTTCATCTTCAGTGTTGGAAGCAAAAATTATGCTCTTGTTCTTTTTTTTCCAGATTTTCCACTAATAGTCAATTCAAATGTTTGAAGTGGCCCAAAAAGTTCATCTACTTTCATGTTGCTAATGTCTTGGGCTTCTTTTATGGATGTCACCTTCATGTCAAATCTCTTAAGTAGAGACCATAGAATTTTTGGAACCAACTTTTCTTCTCACATCTTCTCTCCCAAGGCACTGGTAGAGTTGGAAATATCAAGAATGCTCACGTGGAAGTCATGAATGGATTCATCATCCTTTATCCTTAGATTCTGAAATTGAGTTGTGAGAAGTTGAAGTCTTGACATATTAACTTTTAAAGTCCCTTCATGAGTGGTTTCGAGATTTTCCCATGCATTTTTAGCCACAATACATGTATTTCTCAACTTGAACATATTTTTGTCAACACCATTGAATAAGGAATTCAAAGCTTTTGAGTTTCCAAGAGCAAGATTATCTTCTTTAGACCAGTCCTCTTCTGGTTATAAAGTTTCATTCTCCTCTTTTTCTTTTACAACGGGAGGATTCTAACCTTTTAAAATAACTTTCCAAGTTTTGCTATCCATGGATTTTAGGAATCCTACCATATGTGCCTTCCAATAGTCATAATCGGTGCCATCTAAGAGTGGTGTTCTGTTGTTGAAACCTCCTTCTTTGTCCATGATACCCGAAAACATCTTCTCTGAAGCTCACCCAAGACAGAACAGGGTGCGTACTTGATACCAATTAAAATTCTGGCACACAGATACCAGACGTCAAACCATATGTTACAACACTAGGATCAAATCAATAACAGCAACAAGAACAATTATGTAGATAAAATAGGTTGCTGAAAGTAAAATAAAACCAATGATTGTTTATCCAGTTCGGTGAAACATCACCTACATCTAAGGGCTACCAAGCCATGAAGGAAATCCACTATAATAGTATTATTTTAAAACCCTAAACAACATATGTTTATAAGTTTCTCACATAATCGCTACCAATGAAACGTCTACCTAGTACACTCCTAGATATGATAACCCCCACTCACTGCCTACCAGTCACAAACTAGTGACAAACCCTTAATAATAATCAAAATATAGAAGAAATTCTTTCATGATAAAATTAGCTATGCTTAAAACTTTTTGACAGGTGAACAATAGAAAACTTGACACACAATCCACTCTTTCTTAAAAGCACGTGAGTGATTGACAATGAACAATAAAAATCAGTCCAACTCTTATTATCAAAGAGATAATCGAGTGGATCACAATGAACAAAGAACACGCTAAAAGCCTAAACCCTTATCTCCTGCACACGGCTTCTCCGAGTGATTTTAGGTCTTGAAAGTTCTTTTAAATAGACTCTTGCAGTATGAGCTTGAATTTTTCATGCAAATCCAATATTTGAGCTGTAAATCTTTTGCAAAATCTTTTCCAAAATAATAGGAACAAATCTTCAAAGTTTCCTAAAAAGTCTCCAAGATCCTTTTTATGAAACCAAATCAAATATGCAATGTTCCTAAAAATATCCTTCCTTAATTGCGATTGTACGAGTACTAAAACCATACAAAATTTTCATAAAAACAAAACAAATATTCCAAGATTTAAAAACCTGAATTATCCTGATGTTCTGGTATAACATATTATGACATCTGTCAAAACATCTTTCTTTTGAGATGTCTTTACCAACATGTCAAGACATTTGTCACAATATCTTGTTGTTAACCATGTTTTAGAAAAATTACTGGCAATCATAAAACCAAGGAACTTACACCACTTCCGACCAAAAGACGTGGATTTGTTCCTTGGAAATATAAGTGGAGACAAAGTTTCCACAAAGAGTAACACAAAAGATTATCGTTCCCACAAATACAAAATGTCAATCTATCGATTTCTATTATTAAGGTGTTTATTTAAGGCGGTCAAACCAATGTTCGAGTGCACAATTAAAGAAATAATAAAAAGATACGTAAATTCTGATGAAAAGACAAGCTCGAATGTGTTTCACATCAGTCAGATAATACTCTGATTGTTTCTATATAGAACTACTCATGGGGAAATATTTTTTACTCTTGAAAAGAATCAATTTAACGGGAACCTGTCGCTTTTGTGTTCTAAGAACCGAGCTTACTCTCTAATTAATTCCCTTTATTGTCACTTATAAAAGGTGCTTATTGCGTTATAGTAAACCTATTTTTAAGAAATTGGTTTCTTGGCTTAGTAGAAACTTGTTTCAACTTGGAATATTTAACTAAGAAGAGGTTCATGGCTTTCACTTAAGGAACCGGATTTCAAACCCATGAACGCGTCCGAAAATAGTTTCAAAATTGTTTTCTGAAAGAGTTAAAGGTTCCTAATTAATTAGACAAAATGCTTTGGCCCTTTTTGAACAGTTAAAAACTAACCAAGTTTAACTTTGAAGATTAGACGATTTTCGATCTTACCCAAAACAATTAAGTATAGAAAACTTGTGTTAAAAATCAAAACAGTCCCTAAAGTGTTTCTATAGATACAATATATGGAATGCTATCGTGATTATGATCCTCACATTCTAACCTTTAAAGATTTAGCCAGACATGGAAATGAAAAACAGACATATTAAAGTTGATCATGTTGAAATAGCAATAAAGACAAAACAATATAGTAAATAAACTTAAATGAGAGCAAGATAAACAATAACTAAAATGCTAAAACTTTAAATAAGAAACCTATTTCAAATCGAAGATTTTAATCTGGTACAACTGGAAAGTAAACTTGACTTGAAGTAAAATGACGACAAGATTAAAAGTTTCCAACCTAATCACAGTTACTGTGCAATAATCCCTTGATGTGACGAATTATTGCTTTTACAAATGGTAAGTATAGGCTTAGTGTTGTAAACTAAGTTGGATCCTTGCAAATGAACACGAGCACTCCTATTTATATATGAACTTCAAGACATGGTATTACAAGAGTTCCCTCCAACTCCTATTGGGAGGGACAAAAGTTTGTGACGATGGTGGTCGCCATCCTAACTAGGTGCCCCCCACCTTTGAAAAAGGGGAAGAACGTGGGAACGTGGCAGTTATCTCTTGGGCGAGGGCAAACACGTCATGGCGTCTCCTAGAGCAGCCGCCATGCTGAACGCCATGAGTACAATTTCACTGAAAAACTCAATTTCTCGGCCTTTTAGCTTTGTTTCTTCAAGGAGAGGTCCAAATGAACATGATTCTTGAAAGTAAGACAAAAACAAACATAACACAAGAAAATAACACTAAAAATCATAAGAAACATGTGCAATTCGATTCAAATACGTAACATGTTTCAGTGTTATCAAGCGCCTCTGTCAATCGGGCGAGGGGCGCATTCTGAATAGGGGGTAGTTTTAAACACTTTGCCTTAAAAAAGTACTCGTGTTTGAGGGACTATGCAGTGTTATATTTGTAAAAATACTAGACGACGGCGCCCTCACCCCACAACTGTGTGGCCTAGGAGAAAACTAAGTGGCTCGCCTAATGGCATTTGCAGATGTGAGAGTCAAGGAAGAGAAAGTCTCCACTGATTCCTAGAAGAGAGGTGGTAACCTCCCCTAAGTCCTAGAGACCTCTATAAATACTTCACCCCTCAGGGAGAAAAAAACAGACTCTAAATCATACACCCTCTTTACAACCTAAAGAACACCACACTTAGCATAACCATAACTCACGATTAATTAACCGCTCACCTATAATCAAGTAGCGGCAACCACCAACAAGGCCTCTCACCTCAAGTGACTTGGTCCTTTAAACAACCTCAAAACCCCCCGCCCAGGGCTTATCGTCGCCATGAGATATCCATCACTATCAAAATGTGTTATACACCTCTAAGGCCTCTGAGTCTCCCTACCCTTGCAAAGAAACAAACACACCTATATTTTTTACCAATACAAAGATAAAGTTCGAACTTGAAACCTCAAGCTCCCAAAATTTCCATGTGTTCTAATTGGGTAACTGATGCACTTGGTATATTATTGGAATATATTTGATATATACAAAAACAACTTCTAATTCTTGTCGAATTCAACATGCTTTCATAATTTTCTACTTCAGGACCGCTTCCTTGATATGCACACTAAATTGAATGGAGTTACGACAATTCATTACAATCATCTTATGCTTTGAAATAACTGACATGGTTGTTTTTCCTCCTTGCTCTTCTACTTTTGCAATCCCTCTAAATTTTAAGGAAATTTCTTTATCCACCTCCCTATAGGGCTGACCCCCAACGAAAACCCCAAAAATTAGAATTTTGATTAATTCGGAGATGCATCTCCGGAAAAACTTCCCAAAATAATTTTTTTTGGGATATTAGTTAATTCACATATCATAAATTTGATATAATTTATGAGTTATGAATAATAATTATATATTTTGCTATAAAATAGGAGTAATGAATAATAGTAATTATATATTTCTATTCTGATTCATATTTTAAAATTTAAAATAATTTCAATTACAAAAAATTTAAAATAATTTCAGTTATTAAAATGTAGTTATGAATAATTTCAATTCATGTTTCTACGGTTGATAATAATATTGATATTGAAAGAGATCAAATAAGAATAATGATAATAATAATAATAATAATGATAAAAAAAATCATTTTTCATAATAAATTATGATAAAAAAATTATTTTTCATAATTAATCATGATAAAAATATAATTTTTCATTTCGTTTAAAAAAAATTGTCTTAATTTTATTTAATGAATAAATTCTATATTTAATTTCATATAATTCAAAATTTACTTATGAAATTATAATGTTTTTAATTTATATAAGTTCGTAAAATAATTTTTAACTTTAAAATTGTTTAAAAAATTTTGATTCACCTTGATTTTATTGATTCATCTTATTTTACTCATTCACCTTGATTTGATACCTTATTAATTGTATTAAGTCACCTTGATTTTAATTTTTGTTATAATTATTGAATTTTTTCGGAAGTGTATATCCGAAACATTCCAAGACCAACAATTAGAATATTTAGGATATGCATCTCCGAAGACACCCATCTCCCAAAAAAGGCTGTTTTCGGAAGTGCATATCCGAAAATACTTTTTTTTCTACACAGAAGTGCACTTCTGAAATCAATTTTTTTTTTCAGAAAAAAAATGATTTCGGAGATATATCTCTGAAATATAGAGGCATTCTGGGAAATTCGTCGCGGGTGACCAAGAAGGTTAGGGTGGATAAAAAAATTTCTAATTTTAAACATCGTCTCAAAATACTATTTCTTTAAAAAAAAAATCCTAAATTTCTTTAACAAAATCCTAAATTTCTAAAAAAAAAAAAAAAAAAGTCATATGGCTAAGTTTCTTTTACCCACAATCACGTTTCCATCAAAGATCTAATTTCTCAATTTTCTTTTTTAGAGTTTCACTGTCAAAGAGGGCTTTCAAAGATCGCACCAACCATAACTACTCTCTAAGAAATTTCAATCTCATAAATTGCAAAAACCTCATCAACTTCTTTAATACCTTTCTCTAAAATGTAAAATTTTCAAACTCCCACTACTCTTTCATTTCTTGTGGTCATTTGTATGCTTCTTATTAACTTGTTTTGTATGCTTCTTATTAACTTGTTTTTACATTTTTCATAGAAACGACAAGTTTTACTCTTTCGGAATTCTTGCTCCTTTGTGTTGTGACACTATGTGTTTTCTCTTAAAATTCTGTTGGCTTCCAAATCATGGAATCTTATAAGTTGTCAATAAGGTATTTGGTTTAATGCATTACATATGTTGGATGTGTTTTTTTTTTTTTTACTTTAAAATTAAATGGTGCGTATAATTTTTTGGTAATATCTAGATACGTTCTATTTCAATTTTCAAATGTTCAATGCATAGATCTCAATAATGTAAATTGTGAAATCATCATAGTTACCATCCCTTAACAAGTCTCTCTCATTGATGTGTAAAAAGAAGTAAATTTTCACAACAAAAATAAGTCTCATTCCATCGCAGGTGTTTAGTTTACCTATAAGTTCATGGTTTTATGTGTATTGTAATATTGATATTTTGATGTATTTGGTGGTCTATTTCAGCTTTTTGCTTCTTCCAGCACTTACATGTGCTCTTTTATATTTATTTTTAGGGTTAAATATGTTTTTAGTCCCTATAAATATATATATATATATATGATCATGCATTTTTAGTCCTTATAAAATTTTTCTTCAATGAATGGTCCTTCTAAAATTTTTATGCATGCAATTTCAGTCCCCATTATTTTCTAAAATTTTAAAAACTGTTTGATTATCCTTTAATTTTAAAATTTTTGAATTTTTTTTTTATATATATGTTTAGAATACTGTAAAATATTTATTTATCAAGTTTTAGAATTTTTTAAAACGGGAAGAATTAAATATGAAATTTTTAAATTTCAAAAAATAATGATAAAAGTTATGAAAATCTCAACTTAGAAATTAAATTTTTAGTTTCTTTTTTTTACAGGAACTTTTTAAAACATTATGAAATACACATTAGTTTGACAGTAGGGTCTAGGGATTGAAACTAGGTGCATAATAATTTTATAGGAACTAAAAATGCAGGGTTGCGTATTTATAAAGACTAAAAACGTATTTAACCCTTGTTTTTATTCTTTTATTTTTTTATGATTTGTTGATGATGCAGATCATCCCACTCCAATTGTTGTTGTTATGTCTACCGGAGAAATATATATCTCTTGTTTTTATTCTTTTATTTTTCTATTATATATGATTTGTTGATGATGCAGATCATCCCACTCCAATTGTTGTTGTTATGTCTACCGGAGAAATATATATCTCTTGAGAAGAACATTACTGAGTTATAATACTACAGTTTATATGCATCTTTCTTATCAATTTTCTTTTCTTTCTCAGGCACCTTTCACTAAATTTATGCTCTAAATTACTGTGTGTCTATTTGTTCAAATATAAATTCAATATTTCATAGATCAGAATACAAAACTCAGCAAGAAATGTCTCAAACCGTCTATAAATGAATTGAGATAAAAATAGAAGGATCAAACACGTGACAGAAAATGTTGAAATATATAAAATAAATCATGTTGACATAAAATAAAAACAATAATTCAATAAGTTGAAGGGAAAAATATATATAGGAAGTCTTAATAATGCTATCTAGCTATTGAAAGATATCTCTTATAAGCATTGCTTTAGTCCGATCTCTTGGAAAATAAACCAATGCATCCATGCTTATTCTCATCTCTTGGACATAAAATCCAATGTAGCACCGACCATGTCTGAGTTAGACAACTCCACCGGCAATTATTACATTTATTTTATTCATTTTTTTAAACTATTAACGGTGTCGGCGTGTCAGTATCGAAATCGTTTTTTAAGTATCCGTTCTTCATTGATTAAATCCTTCAATATACTCTTCAAGGTAGGTCTGTAAAATATAGAGGCAATATCAAACCGAAAATCAAAGCAGATATCAATAAAAAGAAAACAGGATGCAAAAATTAGTGAGATTATAGTAATCAAAACTAATAAAAGGAAAACAGGATGCAAAAAATTATATCAATCAAAACTAATAATAAGGTGTACTGCTAGAAAAATAAATAAAATAAAACACAAACCAAACAACAAATATAAAAAGTAACAAGTGCACTCATGATTTAATCATGTATGATTCTAAGTTATAACAAGAGAGAGTAACAAAAAAGAAAGCAAAAGCTAAATTAAACAATTGTATTTAAAAGTTGAATGCACATTTACCCTGGCAAAATGACTTTCTTTGCTGATGGTGCGTTTTGAAGCAAAAAGTCTTCTTTTCCATCGGGTAAAGAAAAACGTTCAATCGTTACTATTTTCAGTAACTTCAAGTTATGTAAATAAGAGAAACCAATCTTCCATGATTCAGGAATTAAGTTGAGTGTCAAAGCAATGAGGAATGAAGGTAAATTAAAATCATTTAAGACAAGTCAATAAAAAAAAGGAAAGCATTAAATTTTAAGCAAACCAAATTAAAATACCTCAAGAGTCTTTGAAGAGATTGTCAATGATTCCATAAGGGCAAGCTCAACAAGCCAATTGAATAGAATTGTAGGACAACATGTGACTTTGAGGAGTGGTAAATTAATCTTTACATGTTTAATGTAAGAGAAATTGGTATTGCTAATGTTATTATGTCCACATAGATTCTGAAAAGGATGACCAGTATAATCAAAGCTACAAAGATTTGGGGTAGATAACTTCAATTTGTAAGACTCGTAATTCTTAGGCATGTTTATGGTTAAATTAACAAGTGAGACACTTGATATGAAGAGGTTGTCTACAACACAGGTTTTTTCATTATAAAGTTGACAACACTGAATAATTAAAGTATTCAAACTTTGAAAAACCGAAAAGGGGTCAGCATAGCCATCATCAGTAGTGCATCGAAAGGCGAAGAATCCTAAAGACAAATAGGTTAACGCTGGAAATTGAAGGGAATTTGGAAATACTGGTCGATATCTCCAGTGTTTCAATTCTGGGCATGAAGTAAGTTTAAGAGAGGTTAATGTATGATAAGAAAAATTGGTGCAAAGTGGAAAGTGTTCAAGACTACATGCAACGGTCATATCTAACCGTTGGTTACAGGGCCGGTCCTTTGAATTTGGGTGCCTTGGGCGAATCAAAAGAGTGGTGCCCCTATAATTTTTTTTTAACAATAAATACATAAGGATAAAAGAAATAATTTGATAAAAACATATTTTCATTTTACATTGTGGAAAAAGAATACAAGTATGGATCTTTAAATCATTGTTTATACTACATCAAAACATAAACCACTATAAAGAAACTTTTCTTCTTCTTAATTGCAAAATCATTAATAATTTATCCATAATCAAGGTTTTTCAAAAAAAAAAAAAATCAATTGAAATCAAAGTAGGACTATTTAATCTATCTTGTGACATAGTAGATCTCAAATAAAATTTTAATATTTTTAATTTAGAAAAACTTCTCTCAGCAGATACAACACTAATAGGAATAGTCAATATTATTCTATAAGCTATGCATGCATTAGGAAAACAATTAAAGGTCTTTAAAGAACTCAATATATAGCTTGATTTTGATTCAACAATTAAAACGTCTCTAATAACTTTCAATTCTTCAAACATAATTTCATCATCAAGATCAATAAAATTGTCATATTTTTAACAAGTTTCAAGATGTTTACAACATGCTTTCAAGTCCCTATCAGATAATGATCTAAGCCTTTCAATACTAAACAAGAATCCAAAAAAAATTTCATATGTGATATACTACTCTAATCTTCTATCAAGTGAGTCAGCAGACTCAAGATTCAGTTGTGGGTTAAGATGGATTTTCATCATAGCGTTGTTTTCTATGAATTTAACATTTTTGAATAAACACGCATTCAATCTCCATTTCATTCGCAATCTTTTCAGCACTAACCTTAACATTTACAAATTCAGATTTACTACATTCTTTTATTAATTTTGACTTTGTAGTACCCCTATATATTTGTTAGCCAGTATTTTTCAAAAAAAAATTAGCAAATTTTTTTTATAATAGAAATTTCTCTTTTAATATATATATATATATATATATATATATATATATATATATATATATATATATATATATATATATATATATATATATATAAAGAATTGGTGCCCCTAAAATTATGGGGCCCTAGGCTCCCGCCCCACGAACCCGTGCTCAGGGCCTCCCCTGGTTGGATATTGTGTGAAAATAAGTATTTTAGGATCCTTTGTCAAAATAGCGTTGGCACTCAAAAGTGAGAGCCTGCAGAGAGGTTTTGTCAGTGCGAGAAAAGAAAAATTGAGAAACGAAAGTAGCGAAACTTTCTATAGATTGAAAGTTTCTGTAATGCAAAGAAAGAACGGAAATATGTTTCCAGAGATTCTTCCATCTTGTGGAGAGGATGGATAATTGAACAGCTTGATTCACTTCCAAATTCGACAAAATTTGAAGTAGAAGACAATCAGGTAAAACACTGATTCTGTCTTTATCATAATTTCGTCTCCTTGTTTTCATTGTGCTGCAACTCAAAAACAATCAAACTGATAAGTCAATAAACCTTTGCAAAAACCTTACGATATAGCGGCTAGACTCTAACGGTCACCAACCTTGCAGGCTGACGGAACACAACAGATCGACGGCGAACGGTGACGGTGGCGCTAGGGATGATGGCTAGAATCTCTCGATCTCCAACCTATGGTTTATAGTTTGACTGGAGCGAGATAAGGTTTTCTGCCTTTTGGGATTGATAAGTGTTTAACCTAAGAGTACTAGTATGTACTTTCTTGGATCCTTATATACTGTTTTTTATAAATAAAAATAATCGCTTAATATATAAATTTTCAATAATTTATCAATATAATATTTAAAAATTTTAATTAAATTAACAATATTTTCATTGTTTTTTTATACTTCTGTAAATTTATAATATTAATATGATATAATATATGAGTAAAAGTAAATAAGTTTAATGTGAATAAATGAGAGAAAAATATTTTAATTATAAAATATATAAGTTTTTTTTTCTTTCATTAAATTAAATATTAAACAAATTTATAGTACAGTTACAACTTTAATAATTTTGAAAGTTTATAATCTAATATTTAAAATTCACAAAATTTTATTTTTGTAATTTTAGTATTATTTAGTAATTATAAATAGTTAATATAATTATAAATAATAATAAAAATGGGATTTTGAAACAAAAGCACCAAAATTTAAGAAAAATGAAAATAAAGATATCAAATTTGTAATTAAACTAAGAAATAGATCAACTTGTCGAATCAAGAAATTCACAAGTTTATTGATTTGACCAGCAAATCGGAAAATCACGTCAATTTTTACTAAGTCAATTGGAACTACGATACGATGACTTTATCGAATATTTTATCCTTTGATTCACGGTTTAACCAGTTCAATTGACCGAAACAGTCCATATTTTAAAAATTTGATAAAGAACATCATACACTTAAAAAAAATTGGTGACGGAATTAAGGCAAAATTATATATATATATATATATATATATATATATATATATATATATATATATATATATATATATATATATATATATATATATATGGGGACGTATCAAATAAGAACTTTGGTTATTATGAGAACTAAGAACTTTTAATAACAACCGTACGATTTAAAATCAATGCTCAGATATGCATTTACGTGATATGTATTTAAATCAGAATCTATCTATTAATTATTGGCTTTTAAAATTTGAGTGAAATCTGAGGCATTGATTTTAAATCGTACGGTTATTATTAAAAGTTCTCAGTTCTCATAATAACCAAAGTTCTCATTTGATACGTTCTATATATATATATATATATATATATATATATATATATATATATATATATATATATATATATATATATATATATATATATATATATATATATATATATATATATATATATATATATGGACACTCGGGTGAAGAATATAAAAGGTAATTGATGAATCAATAAAAAGAAGTACTCCCTCCGTTTTTAAGTGTCATTTTAGCATAAAATTCTTCAACCAAGACAATGGATTGTTAGAGTTATTTTTTCTATTATATCCTAATTTATTTTCTCTTTCTAAATAAATTCAATCGTACTGTTTACGGTGATTTCTAGTAAGGAAATTTTTTTATCCACCTCCCTACTTTCTTGGTCATCCTGGCGAAATCTCTAAAATGCTCTTGTTTTGGAAATGCATTTCCGAAGTCACTTATTTTATGAGAAAAAAAAGGTGGTTTCGAAAATGTACTTTCGAAAACACGAAGAAAAAAAGTATTTTCGGAAATACACTTCTGAAAACACCTTTTTTTTGGGAGAGGGGTGTCTTCGGAGATGCATATCCGAAATATTCCAATTTTTGGTCTTGGAATTTTTCGGATATACACTTCCGAAAAAATTCAATAATTATTAAAAAATTAAAATCAAGGTGAATCAATACAATTAATAGGGTATAAAATCAAGGTGAATCAATTAAATCAAGGTGAATCAAAATTTCCTAAACAATTTTAAAGTTAAAAATTATTTTACAAACTTATATAAATTAAAAACATTCTAATTTCATAAATAAATTTTGAATTATATAAAATTAAATATAAAGTTTATTCATTAAATAAAATTAAGACAAAATCATTTTTACATTTTTTCAAACTAAATGAAAAATTATATTTTTATCATGATTAATTTTGAAAAATGATTTTTTTTATCATAATTCATTATGAAAAATGATTTTTTTATCATTATTATTATTATTATCATTATTCTTACCTGATCTCTTTCAATATTATTATCAATAGTAGAAATATGAATTGAAATTATTCATAACTACATTTTAATAATTAGAATTATTTTAAATTTTTTGTAATTGAAATTATTTTAATTAAAATTATTTTAAATTTTAAAATATGAATCAAAATAGAAATATATAATTGTTATTATCCATAACTCCTAAATTATAGCAAAATATATAATTATTATTATTATTCATAACTCATAAATTATATTATATCAAATTTATGATATGTGAATTAATTAATATCCCAAAATTTTTAATTTTGGGAGGTTTTTTCGGAGATGCATCTCCGAATTAATCAAAATCCCAATTTTTTGGATTTTTTCGGAGATACATCTCTGAAGTCTGAAAAAATCTATAAAAAAATTACTTCGGAGATACATCTCTGAAGTAGGGGCAAATTGGGGTTTTCGCTGGGGGTCAACCTCATAGGGAGGTGAATAAAGAAATTTCCTCTAGTAAACAACCACTAGTCTTTCAAATTAATAAAATATACTTTGGTAACTTGCAGTATCGACCAGATTGATCCTAGGACATGTGTCTTAAAGCCAATTCTAAGTTTATTTTATAAAGTTGTCATGATCCTTGTTTATTGAAGAAATAAAGTTTCTCTATGAAAAGGATTAGGTGTTATCTAATTATGAAGAACGAGACTTTGACTATGAAATACTGGGCAAAAACAATAGGTGAAGTATAAAGGTTGAACCTTAAAGACTTGCAAGAATTGTAAAGTTACAAGAAATAAAGGTTCGACAAAATGTAAAGAACTCAAGAAAAGTAAATGGCGAAAGACTGAAAAATAATAATGCTGCAAATGACTTTAAAGTAAAGAAAACAGTGGTGTTTTCATACGTACATAATCATAGACTCTTTTTCTCGCTCCGATACTTCGCGTTTTTGAATGACTTTAGTATACAATGCAAAAACACCCCAATCTTACATTCTAAGATTCCTGTTTATAAAAGTTTGACCATAACAGTCTCTACATAGATGAGTGTCACGTATGATATTTCCGAAAGGCTTTTTATGATGATACCACGTGTTCTTCTACGAACAGACGTTAGTTTAAATTCAAACTTTTCCCGCTAGAAGCCCTTTGTGAAACCATCTAAGATTGTTGTCGAAGCATACTTCTCCATAATTAGGAATATTCCAATTATACATTTGAGACTGCATCTTACTTTGACATATGAAACTTACAAAGGTTAATTAAAAAATACATAGCTTCCATGAAGCCAAACTTCATGCTAATCAATCCAGAATATAACCTTCGGCCATGGTCGAAATTCTCAGCTAACAAATTGCCCTCAATAAATGTCTGTTTCAAATGAATGCAGAAATAGACATTTCTTATAATTGTCAAATTTCGACCAAAAGACTTTTCAGTATCCCTCAGATCATGACGTCATAAGCATTTATGACTTGCTTTTTGAAAAAAAAACGTCTAATTTCGACCCTTATCTTAATTTTGACAACACAATTGATTTCAACATCAAAAACGCATCCTTCAGTGCTTACATCAATCTTTACCGCATAGAAGGAGAAGATGTCTCTGATGTCAAACATATAACTTTCCTGGCTTTATGGCTATCAAAGTTTATTTTCTGCTGCAAGTCCTTGCAAGTAGCTAGGACTCTTCATGTCTGCATGACGAAAACGATAAACTATAACTTAATATCCTCATCTTTTTATCGTTAAATGATAATATAATATAGGGCTATGTTACATCTTTTTAGTATAAACAAACCCATGGAAGCCTCATTACATAACAAAAAGAAATAACACACAGAAAATCTCTTAACAGCATCTTTTGAAACAAGAAACATGACATGCAACTGAAAAACATGGTATAAATCTTCAAATTTTAAAACTTAATAACTTCATAAACGATCGGAAACCCAGTAGTATACGGTTAAACCAACCAAAAACATTAACCCTAATCCGATTAAACCCTCTGATCACCATCCCAAAACACAGAGTGACAGAAAAAACCAACAACGGTAACATGTTCTTACCTTGCAGAGGACGTCTTCACTGTAGTAGCCAGTTGCTGGGATGAACCTCCTTCCATTGTCTTCCGTCACAGTGAACAAGGTTGGACTGGGTTTTGTTGTACTTCTTGAAACGCGACAAACCTTTCCTCTTCAACAAGCGTATGAATAAAGGCCACTGCTTTGGGAATATGGGTTTTACACAACTTAGGCGATGAAACAAGTATACGTTTCGGTGACTAATGGAAATTTATGTCAATATTATTGTTTTTTTTAAAACAAACACTCAACCTAATGGAGTTAAAGAACACCATAGGTTTTATTTATACAAATGTCAAAATAACATCTCATTATTTATTTAAATAATCAAAAATAAATATTGACCATTAATTATAATAATTTTATATATACAGTGTAACTGCTTAATTTTTGTTTTGTAATCACTTTTTTTTTGGAATTTAATTTATATATATATATATATATATATATATATATATATATATATATATATATATATATATATATATATATATATATATATTGTGTTTTACTTTGTTCTTATGTTTTCTAAATCTCCAAACATAACCTATGTTATATTATTTATAACATTGTATTCGTATTATGAGTTTTTTTGGGTTATTTGTTTTAGTATATTATTTCCCATGAATTATTACAGTTTTAATTACATGTTTAAGGTCAGTTAGATTTTTAGTTTATTCTATATATATATATATATATATATATATATATATATATATATATATATATATATATATATATATATATATATATATATATATATATATATATATATATATATATATATATATATATATATATATATATATATATATATATATATATATATTTTGTGTATTATCAATTGGTTTTGGGAAGTCTATGATATATCATAAGAAAAATATAGTTTGACTTTGTTATTATTTTTTTTTAAATGTCCAAACATATTATATCTTATTGCCTTGTGGTCACTTTTAAATATAGTCTAATATAAATTTTTCTCTTTTATCTATTTATTTTAATCTAATATATATGTAGAAGAACAACTCAGCCCATTCCACACCAGAATCCGTGCGGATGCACGAGTTTCCCACTAGTTATTGTAAATGATACATAAACCAAAATAATATTTGTATACTTGAAAAAATTTATTATTGATCTAAATATTTTTATATAAAAAAAATGATATTTATGATCCAAAAAAATTTTATTTAAAAAATGTATACAGAAAAAATGTTATTATTGATTTAAATATTTTTATCTAAACATAAATATATGATCTAAATATTTTTATATATGAAAATAACATTTATGATCCCAAAAAAATTTATTCAAAAAAGATATACAAGAAAAAAACTATTATTAATCTAAGTATTTTTATATACAAAAATTTATAATTGATACGTCTATTTTTGTAAACGATACTTAAACATATATAATATTTGTATATGAAAAAATCAATTAATCTAAATATTTTTATATACAAAAATTTACTATCGATCCAAATATTTTTCTAAATAATACCTAAACATAAATAATATTTGTATACGGAATTTTTTTTATTATTCTAAATATTTTTATATATGAAAAATAATATTTATGATCCAAAAATTTTAATTCAAGCATATGCACAATTTATTACTAGTTTAAAAAAAAAATCAATTCACACTGCTCTGCCTATTGATGCTTTTTAGTTGTAAGTGGATCCACCCTTTTATTGGCGGAGGTTCTATGCAACAATTTTATTTTTTTAAAACATGATATATTGAGAATAATGACTGAAATGTATGATATAATGGGTAGAAATTTGTATAAAGTGGTCTCCGGGTAAAAAATTACCGTAATCTATACACAAGTATCTATGGTATTTATCAGAAACTGACATATCTATACAACGATATATCTATACAAAAAAAAACTATCAATAGTATATGCTCAGCAGCAGTCCAGCTTATACTTTGTGAGAGTAAGAAAATCTTGTTTTTATCCACATTCAGAACTCCGCGTGTTAGAACATCACGAGTGAGAACCCAACAGGTCAGAACCCAACGGGCACAACATCCCATACATTGACAGAGACTGCACTTCCCTCCCCGTCCCACCTGACCTGCAAGAAAAACAAAAAACCAAGGATATGAGCATTAGGGAGAAAACATCATCATCCACATATTAGATATTCTACTCATATATTAGCAGAAAGAAAACAAAGGATTACCAAGTTCAACATGGAACAATTAGAAACTCATAATATAGGAATCCCTCTTAGAAACCCACCAACACTATAACATATAGGAATTTCACAATACAAACAAACTCAAGGTCTTAACTAACAAAGCATCAAACTAACAGTGTAATTATGCAGACAACACCATAAGCTCCTTATTGAATTTTCACTATTGTATCCAATAACACCCATTACCACTAATAAAAATCTACCACCAAACAAATCAAGCTGCAGATCAATGGAACAAATACAGAAACTTCACCACCTCCTCAATACATAAACCTGCCAACCCCAGTTCCAGAGTAAAACTGAAAATCAAGGCTCATAACTGATACACTATGCCAATTTCCTGACATTTTCAAACCGGTGTTGAAATGTTGATTTCCGCGGATAACATAGGAACCCCTCTTAGAAACCCATCAACACTATAACAGATAGGAATTTAACAATACAAGACAAACTCAAGGCCTTAAAACTAACAAAGCATCAAACTAACAGTGTAATTATGCAGACAACACCATAAGCTCCTGATTGGATTTTCACTATTGTATCCAATAACACCCATTACCACTAATACCAATCTACCACCAAACAAATCAAGCTGCACATCAATGGAAGAAATACAGAAACTTCACCACATCTAGGACAATATAACTGTTGTATGGGTGGGTTAACATAAAACACTGTACACTAGACTACCAAATCTGCATATTTCAGTTTTCCAATAGAAAATATAATAATTAATGTGCTTAAACTAAAAACAAATCAACAGGACAACATGTTATACAATCTCAGTCAATACAGCATATAATCACTATCCCTTGCTCCACTATTCCAATTAAGAACTAGTAGGCTTTTGATTCATTTAAAATATGGTTTATTATTTTGAGAAACTATAAACAGAAAAAATAGAAATTTGTGTGCTTAAACTAAAAACAAATAAACAGGACAGCATGTTCTACAATCTCACTCAATACAACATATAATCACTATCCCTTACTCCACTATTCCAATTAAGAACTAGTAGGCTTTTGATTCATTTAAAATATCGTTTACTATTTTGAGAAACTATAAACAGAAAAAGTAGAAATTGGTGTGCTTAAACTAAAAACAAATAAACAGGACAACATGTTCTACATTCTCAGTCAATACAACATATAATCATTATCCCTTACTCCACTATTCCAATTATGAACTAGTAGGCTTTTGATTCATTTAAAGGGTTAAGGAACTTTTTCGTCCCTTTAAATATTTCAAATTTTTTTTTAGTCCCTTCAAAATTTTCCTTCAAGAAATCGTCCCTTCAAAATTTTTTTTTCCGAATTATTGGTCCCTAACGTCAAATTTCGTTGCTAATCAGTGGCTAAAGTCGTAGCTAATCTCTAGCAAATTTGACGTTAGGGACCAATAGTTTAGACGAAAAATTTTGAAGGGACGATTTCTTAAAGGAAATTTTTGGAGGGACTAAAAACGAAATCTGCAATATTTAGAGGGACCAAAAAGTTCATTAACCCTCATTTAAAATATGGTTTATTATTTTGAGAAACTATAAATAGAAAAAATAGAAGTTGGTGTGCTTAAACTAAAAACAAATCAACAGGACAACATGTTCTACAATCTCAGTCAATACAGCATATAATCACTAACCCTTACTCCATTATTCCAATTAAGAACTAGTAGGCTTTTGATTCATTTAAAATGTGGTTTATTATTTTGAGAAACTATAAAAAGAAAAAAAAATAGAAATTGGTGTGCTTCTTTAAGAGGGTTCAACATCCCACAAGTTTGCCTTCATTACAGTTGCATCCTTTTGCCAACGAATCTGAAAACAAAATATCATTAAGATATTAGAACCATCTGTTTGTAACCGGAAATCGTCATCCAGAACAATATAACTGTTGTATGGGTGGGTTAACATAAAACACTGTACACTAGACTACAAATCTGCATATTTCAGTTTTCCAATAGAAAATATAATAATTGATGTGCTTAAACAAAAAACAAATCAACAGGACAACATGTTCTACCATCTCAGTCAATACAGCATATAATCACTACACTATCCCTTACTCCACTATTCCAATTAAGAACTAGTAGGCTTTTGATTCATTTAAAATATCGTTTACTATTTTGAGAAACTATAAACAGAAAAAGTAGAAATTGGTGTGCTTAAACTAAAAACAAATAAACAGGACAACATGTTCTACAATCTCAGTCAATACAACATATAATCACTATCCCTTACTCCACTATTCCAATTAAGAACTAGTAGGCTTTTGATTCATTTAAAATATGGTTTATTATTTTGAGAAACTATAAACAGAAAAAATAGAAATTGGTGTGCTTAAACTAAAATCAAATAAACAGGACAGCATGTTCTACAATCTCAGTGAATATAACATATAATCATTATCCCTTACTCCACTTTTCCAATAAAGAACTAGTAGGCTTTTGATTCATTTAAAATATTGTTTATTATTTTGAGAAACTATAAACAGAAAAAATAGAAATTGGTGTGCTTAAACTAAAAACAAACAACTGGACAGCAAGTTCTACAATGTCAGTCAATACATCATATAATCACTATCCCTTACTCCACTATTCCAATTAAGAGCTAGTAGGCTTTTGATTCATTTAAAATATGGTTTATTATTTTGAGAAACTATAAACAGAAAAAATAGAAATTGGTGTGCTTAAACTACAAACAAATCAACAGGACAACATGTTTTACAATCTCAGTCAATACAACATATAATCACTATCCCTTACTTCACTATTCCAATTAAGAACTAGTAGGCTTTTGATTCATTTAAAATATGGTTTATTATTTTGAGAAACTATAAACAGTGAAAATAGAAATTGGTGTGCTTAAACTTAAAACAAATCAACAGGACAACATGTTCTACAATGTCAGTCAATACAGCATATAATCACTATCCCTTACTCCACAATTCCAATTAAGAACTAGTAGGCTTTTGATTCATTTAAAATATGGTTTATTATTTTGAGAAACTACAAAGAGAAAAAATAGAAATTGGTGTGCTTAAACGAAAAACAAATCAACAGGACAACATGTTCAACAATCTAAGTCAATACAACATATAATCACTATCCCTTGCTCGACTATTCCAATTAAGAACTAGTAGGCTTTTGATTCATTTAATATATGGTTTATTATTTTGAGAAATTATAAACAGAAAAAATAGAAATTGGTGTGCTTAAACTTAAAACAAATAAACAGGACAGCATGTTCTACAATCTCAGTCAATACAACATATAATCACTATCCCTTACTCGACTATTCCAATTAAGAACTAGTAGACTTTTGATTCATTTAAAATATGGTTTATTATTTTGAGAAATTATAAACAGAAAAAATAGAAATTGGTGTGCTTAAACTAAAAACAAACAACTGGACAGCAAGTTCTTCAATCTCAGTCAATACATCATATAATCACTATCCCTTAGTCCACTATTCCAATTAAGAGCCAGTAGGCTGTTGATTCATTTAAAATATGGTTTATTATTTTGAGAAACTATAAACAGAAAAAATAGAAATTGGCGTGCTTAAACTAAAAACAAATCAACAGGACAACATGTTTTACAATCTCAATATATAATCACTATCCCTTACTCCACTATTCCAACTAAGAACTAGTAGGCTTTTGGTTCATGTTAAATATGGTTTATTATTTTGAGAAACTATAAACAGAAAAAATAGAAATTGGTGTGCTTAAACTAAAAACAAATAAACAGGTCAGCATGTTCTACAATCTCAGTCAATACAACATATAATCACTATCCCTTACTCCACTATTCCAATTAAGAACTAGTAGGCTTTTGATTTATTTAAACATATATAATATTTGTATATAAAAAAAACCAATTAATCTAAATATTTTTATATAAAAAAATTTACTATCGATCCAAATATTTTTTCTAAATAATACCTAAACATAAATAATATTTGTATACGGATTTTTTTTTTATTATTCTAAACATTTTTATATATAAAAAATAATATTTATGATCCAAAAATTTTAATTCAAGCATATGCACAATTTATTACTAGTTTTAAAAAATAAAATCAATTCACACTGCTCTGCCTATTGATGCTTTTTAGTTGTAAGTGGATCCACCCTTTTATTGGCGGAGGTTCTATGCAACAATTTTATTTTTTTAAAACATGATATATTGAGAATAATGACTGAAATGTATGATATAATGGGTAGAAATTTGTATAAAGTGGTCTCCGGGTAAAAAATTATCGTAATCTATACACAAGTATCTATGGTATTTATCAGAAACTGACATATCTATACAACGATATATCTATACAAAAAAAACTATCAATAGTATATGCTCAGCAGCAGTCCAGCTTATACTTTGTGAGAGTAAGAAAATCTTGTTTTTATCCACATTCAGAACTCCGCGTGTTAGAACATCACGAGTGAGAACCCAACAGGTCAGAACCCAACGGGCACAACATCCCATACATTGACAGAGACTGCACTTCCCTCCCCGTCCCACCTGACCTGCAAGAAAAACAAAAAACCAAGGATATGAGCATTAGGGAGAAAACATCATCATCCACATATTAAATATTCTACTCATATATTAGCAGAAAGAAAACAAAGGATTACCAAGTTCAACATGGAACAATTAGAAACTCATAATATAGGAATCCCTCTTAGAAACCCACCAACACTATAACATATAGGAATTTAACAATACAAGACAAACTCAAGGTCTTAACTAACAAAGCATTAAATTAACAGTGTAATTATGCAGACAACACCATAAGCTCCTTATTGAATTTTCACTATTGTATCCAATAATACCCATTACCACTAATAACAATCTACCACCAAACAAATCAAGCTGCAGATCAATGGAACAAATACAGAAACTTCACCACCTCCTCAATACATAAACCTGTCAACCCCAGTTCCAGAGTAAAACTGAAAATCAAGGCTCATAACTGATACACTATGCCAATTTCCTGACATTTTCAAGCCAGTGTTGAAATGTTGATTTCCGCGGATAACATAGGAATCCCTCTTAGAAACCCATCAACACTATAACAGATAGGAATTTAACAATACAAGACAAACTCAAGGCTTTAAAACTAACAAAGCATCAAACTAACAGTGTAATTATGCAGACAACACCATAAGCTCCTGATTGGATTTTCACTATTGTATCCAATAACACCCATTACCACTAATACCAATCTACCACCAAACAAATCAAGCTGCAGATCAATGGAAGAAATACAGAAACTTCACCACATCCAGGACAATATAACTGTTGTATGGGTGGGTTAACATAAAACACTGTACACTAGACTACCAAATCTGCATATTTCAGTTTTCCAATAGAAAATATAATAATTGATGTGCTTAAACTAAAAACAAATCAACAGGACAACATGTTCTACAATCTCAGTCAATACAGCATATAATCACTATCCCTTACTCCACTATTCCAATTAAGAACTAGTAGGCTTTTGATTCATTTAAAATGTGGTTTATTATTTTGAGAAACTATATAAAGAAAAAAATAGAAATTGGTGTGCTTCTTTAAGAGGGTTCAACATCCCACAAGTTTGCCTTCATTACAGTTCCATCCTTTTGCCAACGAATCTGAAAACAAAATATCATTAAGATATTAGAACCATCTGTTTGTAACCGGAAATCGTCATCCAGGACAATATAACTGTTGTATGGGTGGATTAACATAAAACACTATACACTAGACTACAAATCTGCATATTTCAGTTTTCCAATAGAAAATATAATAATTGATGTGCTTAAACAAAAAACAAATCAACAGGACAACATGTTCTACCATCTCAGTCAATACAACATATAATCACTACACTATCCCTTACTCCACTATTCCAATTAAGAACTAGTAGGCTTATGATTCATTTAAAATATCGTTTACTATTTTGAGAAACTATAAACAGAAAAAGTAGAAATTGGTGTGCTTAAACTAAAAACAAATAAACAGGACAACATGTTCTACAATCTCAGTCAATACAACATATAATCACTATCCCTTACTCCACTATTCCAATTAAGAACTAGTAGGCTTTTGATTCATTTAAAATATGGTTTATTATTTTGAGAAACTATAAACAGAAAAAATAGAAATTGGTGTGCTTAAACTAAAATCAAATAAACAGGACAGCATGTTCTACAATCTCAGTGAATATAACATATAATCATTATCCCTTACTCCACTTTTCCAATAAAGAACTAGTAGGCTTTTGATTCATTTAAAATATTGTTTATTATTTTGAGAAACTATAAACAGAAAAAATAGAAATTGGTGTGCTTAAACTAAAAACAAACAACTGGACAGCAAGTTCTACAATGTCAGTCAATACATCATATAATCACTATCCCTTACTCCACTATTCCAATTAAGAGCTAGTAGGCTTTTCATTCATTTAAAATATGGTTTATTATTTTGAGAAACTATAAACAGAAAAAATAGAAATTGGTGTGCTTAAACTACAAACAAATCAACAGGACAACATGTTTTACAATCTCAGTCAATACATCATATAATCACTATCCCTTACTTCACTATTCCAATTAAGAACTAGTAGGCTTTTGATTCATTTAAAATATGGTTTATTATTTTGAGAAACTATAAACAGTGAAAATAGAAATTGCTGTGCTTAAACTTAAAACAAATCAACAGGACAACATGTTCTACAATGTCAGTCAATACAGCATATAATCACTATCCCTTACTCCACAATTCCAATTAAGAACTAGTAGGCTTTTGATTCATTTAAAATATGGTTTATTATTTTGAGAAACTATAAACAGTGAAAATAGAAATTGGTGTGCTTAAACTTAAAACAAATCAACATGACAACATGTTCTACAATGTCAGTCAGTACAACATATAATCACTATCCCTTGCTCGACTATTCCAATTAAGTACTAGTAGGCTTTTGATTTATTTAATATATGATTTATTATTTTGAGAAATTATAAACAGAAAAAATAGAAATTGGTGTGCTTAAACTTAAAACAAGTAAACAGGACAGCATGTTCTACAATCTCAGTCAATACAACATATAATCAATATCCCTTGCTCGAATATTCCAATTAAGAACTAGTAGACTTTTGATTCACTTAAAATATGGTTTATTATTTTGAGAAATTATAAACAGAAAAAATAGAAATTGGTGTGCTTAAACTAAAAACAAACAACTGGACAGCAAGTTCTACAATCTCAGTCAATACATCATATAATCACTATCCCTTAGTCCACTATTCCAATTAAGAGCCAGTAGGCTTTTGATTCATTTAAAATATGGTTTATTATTTTGATAAACTATAAACAGAAAAAATAGAAATTGGCGTGCTTAAACTAAAAACAAATCAACAGGACAACATGTTTTACAATCTCAATATATAATCACTATCCCTTACTCCACTATTCCAATTAAGAACTAGTAGACTTTTGGTTCATGTTAAATATGGTTTATTATTTTGAGAAACTATAAACAGAAAAAGTAGAAATTGGTGTGCTTAAACTAAAAACAAATAAACAGGACAGCATGTTCTACAATCTCAGTCAATACAACATATAATCACTATCCCTTACTCCACTATTCCAATTAAGAACTAGTAGGCTTTTGATTCATTTAAACATATATAATATTTGTATATGAAAAAATCAATTAATCTAAATATTTTTATATACAAAAATTTACTATCGATCCAAATATTTTTTCTAAATAATACCTAAACATAAATAATATTTGTATACGGAAATTTTTTTTTTACTATTCTAAACATTTTTATATAAAAAAAATAATATTTATGATCCAAAAATTTTAATTCAAGCATATGCACAATTTATTACTAGTTTTAAAAAATAAAAGTAATTCACACTGCTCTGCCTATTGATGCTTTTTAGTTGTAAGTGGATCCACCCTTTTATTGGCGGAGGTTCTATGCAACAATTTTATTTTTTTAAAACATGATATATTGAGAATAATGACTGAAATGTATGATATAATGGGTAGAAATTTGTATAAAGTGGTCTCCGGGTAAAAAATTATCGTAATCTATACACAAGTATCTATGGTATTTATTAGAAACTGACATATCTATACAACGATATATCTATACAAAAAAAACTATCAATAGTATATGCTCAGCAGCAGTCCAGCTTATACTTTGTGAGAGTAAGAAAATCTTGTTTTTATCCACATTCAGAACTCCGCGTGTTAGAACATCACGAGTGAGAACCCAACAGGTCAGAACCCAACGGGCACAACATCCCATACATTGACAGAGACTGCACTTCCCTCCCCGTCCCACCTGACCTGCAAGAAAAACAAAAAACCAAGGATATGAGCATTAGGTTGAAAACATCATCATCCACATATTAAATATTCTACTCATATATTAGCAGAAAGAAAACAAAGGATTACCAAGTTCAACATGGAACAATTAGAAACTCATAATATAGGAATCCCTCTTAGAAACCCACCAACACTATAGCATATAGGAATTTAACAATACAAGACAAACTCAAGGTCTTAACTAACAAAGCATCAAATTAATAGTGTAATTATGCAGACAACACCATAAGCTCCTTATTGAATTTTCACTATTGTATCCAATAATACCCATTACCACTAATAACAATCTACCACCAAACAAATCAAGCTGCAGATCAATGGAACAAATACAGAAACTTCACCACCTCCTCAATAAATAAACCTGTCAACCCCAGTTCCAGAGTAAAACTGAAAATCAAGGCTCATAACTGATACACTATGCCAATTTCCTGACATTTTCAAGCCAGTGTTGAAATGTTGATTTCCGCGGATAACATAGGAATCACTCTTAGAAACCCATCAACACTATAACAGATAGGAATTTAACAATACAAGACAAACTCAAGGCCTTAAAACTAACAAAGCATCAAACTAACAGTGTAATTATGCAGACAACACCATAAGCTCCTGATTGGATTTTCACTATTGTATCCAATAACACCCATTACCACTAATACCAATCTACCACCAAACAAATCAAGCTGCAGATCAATGGAACAAATACAGAAACTTCACCACA
Source organism: Vicia villosa (assembly GCF_029867415.1). NCBI lineage: Eukaryota > Viridiplantae > Streptophyta > Magnoliopsida > Fabales > Fabaceae > Vicia > Vicia villosa. The sequence goes on along the minus strand of NC_081186.1, from coordinate 65,980,371 downwards.
TCCAGGACAATATAACTGTTGTATGGGTGGGTTAACATAAAACACTGTACACTAGACTACCAAATCTGCATATTTCAGTTTTCCAATAGAAAATATAATAATTGATGTGCTTAAACTAAAAACAAATCAACAGGACAACATGTTCTATAATCTCAGTCAATACAGCATATAATCACTATCCCTTACTCCACTATTCCAATTAAGAACTAGTAGGCTTTTGATTCATTTAAAATGTGGTTTATTATTTTGAGAAACTATAAAAAGAAAAAAAATAGAAATTGGTGTGCTTCTTTAAGAGGGTTCAACATCCCACAAGTTTGCCTTCATTACAGTTCCATCCTTTTGCCAACGAATCTGAAAACAAAATATCATTAAGATATTAGAACCATCTGTTTGTAACCGGAAATCGTCATCCAGGACAATATAACTGTTGTATGGGTGGGTTAACATAAAACACTATACACTAGACTACAAATCTGCATATTTCAGTTTTCCAATAGAAAATATAATAATTGATGTGCTTAAACAAAAAACAAATCAACAGGACAACATGTTCTACAATCTCAGTCAATACAACATATAATCACTACACTATCCCTTACTCCACTATTCCAATTAAGAACTAGTAGGCTTTTGATTCATTTAAAATATCGTTTACTATTTTGAGAAACTATAAACAGAAAAAGTAGAAATTGCTGTGCTTAAACTAAAAACAAATAAACAGGACATCATGTTCTACAATCTCAGTGAATACAACATATAATTATTATCCCTTACTCCACTTTTCCAATAAAGAACTAGTAGGCTTTTGATTCATTTAAAATATTGTTTATTATTTTGAGAAACTATTAACAGAAAAAATAGAAATTGGTGTGCTTAAACTAAAAACAAACAACTGGACAACAAGTTCTACAATGTCAGTCAATACATCATATAATCACTATCCCTTACTCCACTATTCCAATTAAGAGATAGTAGGCTTTTGATTCATTTAAAATATGGTTGATTATTTTGAGAAACTATAAACAGAAAAAATAGAAATTGGTGTGCTTAAACTAAAAACAAATCAACAGGACAACATGTTTTACAATCTCAGTCAATACATCATATAATCACTATCCCTTACTTCACTATTCCAATTAAGAACTAGTAGGCTTTTGATTCATTTAAAATATGGTTTATTATTTTGAGAAACTATAAACAGTGAAAATAGAAATTGGTGTGCTTAAACTTAAAACAAATCAACTGGACAACATGTTCTACAATGTCAGTCAATACAACATATAATTACTATCCCTTACTCCACTATTCCAATTAAGAACTAGTAGGCTTTTGATTCATTTAAAATATGGTTTGTTATTTTGAGAAACTACAAAGAGAAAAAATAGAAATGGGTGTGCTTAAACTAAAAACAAATCAACAGGACAACATGTTTTACAATCTCAATATATAATCACTATCCCTTACTCCACTATTCCAATTAAGAACTAGTAGACTTTTGGTTCATGTTAAATATGGTTTATTATTTTGAGAAACTATAAACAGAAAAAATAGAAATTGGTGTGCTTAAACTAAAAACAAATAAACAGGACAGCATGTTCTACAATCTCAGTCAATACAACATATAATCACTATCCCTTACTCCACTATTCCAATTAAGAACTAGTAGGCTTTTGATTCATTTAAACATATATAATATTTGTATATGAAAAAATCAATTAATCTAAATATTTTTATATACAAAAATTTACTATCGATCCAAATATTTTTTCTAAATAATACCTAAACATAAATAATATTTGTATACGGAAATTTTTTTTTTACTATTCTAAACATTTTTATATAAAAAAAATAATATTTATGATCCAAAAATTTTAATTCAAGCATATGCACAATTTATTACTAGTTTTAAAAAATAAAAGTAATTCACACTGCTCTGCCTATTGATGCTTTTTAGTTGTAAGTGGATCCACCCTTTTATTGGCGGAGGTTCTATGCAACAATTTTATTTTTTTAAAACATGATATATTGAGAATAATGACTGAAATGTATGATATAATGGGTAGAAATTTGTATAAAGTGGTCTCCGGGTAAAAAATTATCGTAATCTATACACAAGTATCTATGGTATTTATTAGAAACTGACATATCTATACAACGATATATCTATACAAAAAAAACTATCAATAGTATATGCTCAGCAGCAGTCCAGCTTATACTTTGTGAGAGTAAGAAAATCTTGTTTTTATCCACATTCAGAACTCCGCGTGTTAGAACATCACGAGTGAGAACCCAACAGGTCAGAACCCAACGGGCACAACATCCCATACATTGACAGAGACTGCACTTCCCTCCCCGTCCCACCTGACCTGCAAGAAAAACAAAAAACCAAGGATATGAGCATTAGGTTGAAAACATCATCATCCACATATTAAATATTCTACTCATATATTAGCAGAAAGAAAACAAAGGATTACCAAGTTCAACATGGAACAATTAGAAACTCATAATATAGGAATCCCTCTTAGAAACCCACCAACACTATAGCATATAGGAATTTAACAATACAAGACAAACTCAAGGTCTTAACTAACAAAGCATCAAATTAATAGTGTAATTATGCAGACAACACCATAAGCTCCTTATTGAATTTTCACTATTGTATCCAATAATACCCATTACCACTAATAACAATCTACCACCAAACAAATCAAGCTGCAGATCAATGGAACAAATACAGAAACTTCACCACCTCCTCAATAAATAAACCTGTCAACCCCAGTTCCAGAGTAAAACTGAAAATCAAGGCTCATAACTGATACACTATGCCAATTTCCTGACATTTTCAAGCCAGTGTTGAAATGTTGATTTCCGCGGATAACATAGGAATCACTCTTAGAAACCCATCAACACTATAACAGATAGGAATTTAACAATACAAGACAAACTCAAGGCCTTAAAACTAACAAAGCATCAAACTAACAGTGTAATTATGCAGACAACACCATAAGCTCCTGATTGGATTTTCACTATTGTATCCAATAACACCCATTACCACTAATACCAATCTACCACCAAACAAATCAAGCTGCAGATCAATGGAAGAAATACAGAAACTTCACCACATCCAGGACAATATAACTGTTGTATGGGTGGGTTAACATAAAACACTGTACACTAGACTACCAAATCTGCATATTTCAGTTTTCCAATAGAAAATATAATAATTGATGTGCTTAAACTAAAAACAAATCAACAGGACAACATGTTCTATAATCTCAGTCAATACAGCATATAATCATTATCCCTTACTCCACTATTCCAATTAAGAACTAGTAGGCTTTTGATTCATTTAAAATGTGGTTTATTATTTTAAGAAACTATAAAAAGAAAAAAAATAGAAATTGGTGTGCTTCTTTAAGAGGGTTCAACATCCCACAAGTTTGCCTTCATTACAGTTCCATCCTTTTGCCAACGAATCTGAAAACAAAATATCATTATGATATTAGAACCATCTGTTTGTAACCGGAAATCGTCATCCAGGACAATATAACTGTTGTATGGGTGGGTTAACATAAAACACTATACACTAGACTACAAATCTGCATATTTCAGTTTTCCAATAGAAAATATAATAATTGATGTGCTTAAACAAAAAACAAATCAACAGGACAACATGTTCTACAATCTCAGTCAATACAACATATAATCACTACACTATCCCTTACTCCACTATTCCAATTAAGAACTAGTAGGCTTTTGATTCATTTAAAATATCGTTTACTATTTTGAGAAACTATAAACAGAAAAAGTAGAAATTGCTGTGCTTAAACTAAAAACAAATAAACAGGACATCATGTTCTACAATCTCAGTGAATACAACATATAATCATTATCCCTTACTCCACTTTTCCAATAAAGAACTAGTAGGCTTTTGATTCATTTAAAATATTGTTTATTATTTTGAGAAACTATTAACAGAAAAAATAGAAATTGGTGTGCTTAAACTAAAAACAAACAACTGGACAACAAGTTCTACAATGTCAGTCAATACATCATATAATCACTATCCCTTACTCCACTATTCCAATTAAGAGATAGTAGGCTTTTGATTCATTTAAAATATGGTTGATTATTTTGAGAAACTATAAACAGAAAAAATAGAAATTGGTGTGCTTAAACTAAAAACAAATCAACAGGACAACATGTTTTACAATCTCAGTCAATACATCATATAATCACTATCCCTTACTTCACTATTCCAATTAAGAACTAGTAGGCTTTTGATTCATTTAAAATATGGTTTATTATTTTGAGAAACTATAAACAGTGAAAATAGAAATTGGTGTGCTTAAACTTAAAACAAATCAACTGGACAACATGTTCTACAATGTCAGTCAATACAGCATATAATTACTATCCCTTACTCCACTATTCCAATTAAGAACTAGTAGGCTTTTGATTCATTTAAAATATGGTTTATTATTTTGAGAAACTACAAAGAGAAAAAATAGAAATTGGTGTGCTTAAACGAAAAACAAATCAACAGGACAACATGTTCAACAATCTCAGTCAATACAACATATAATCACTATCTCTTACTCGACTATTCCAATTAAGAACTAGTAGGCTTTTGATTCATTTAATATATGGTTTATTATTTTGAGAAATTATAAACAGAAAAAATAGAAATTGGTGTGCTTAAACTTAAAACAAATAAACAGGACAGCATGTACTACAATCTCAGTCAATACAACATATAATCACTATCCCTTACTCGACTATTCCAATTAAGAACTAGTAGGCTTTTGATTCATTTAAACATATATAATATTTGTATATGAAAAAATCAATTAATCTAAATATTTTTATATACAAAAATTTACTATCGATCCAAATATTTTTTCTAAATAATACCTAAACATAAATAATATTTGTATATGTAGCAACCTGCCTAAAAATTAATGTTTAGAGTCGCCACCTATTCTACCAAGGCGAATAGGAAACCTTTGATGGTTTAGAGATTCAGGGTAAGATACCATATTCGGGTTAAGGGAAGGTGTTAGGCACCCAAAACCCTTTCCTAAAGGTTAACATTTCAAAGATTAGGGTTAGGGCAAAGGCAGATGATAATCAGTTATTAGGGTTGACAAAATTAATTATTAAAATGATTAGGGTTTGGAGGTGGGAGACTCGCCTTGTTGCCAAATGCCTACGTATCTCCTTAGGGAGAATCAGAGTCCACGTAGTTCGGGGGACGGGTTGTACGCCCTTAGGGTTTGAAATTTGATTTGATATAGTTTGCCTCAAAGGCTTTTGAAATAGCCTATGATAATGTATGATTCGATGCATACAAGTTTTGGGAAGTGTTTTTTAGGAGTGGGCGTACAACCCTGATTTGGCACAATTAACCGCAATGATCAATAGGTTTGATCACCATAGTTAAAAGATTAATAATTGCATCACTACCAATTTTAATCGATTGATTCGATTATCACTAATAATGAGTTGAAGTATTTTTTAATAATTTTGTAGAATTTTATTTTGTATTGTTACCCCTCGCAATCGATTGATTCGATTAAAAAGAATAACAAATTAAATCGGAGAGAAAAACGGTTAATCATCACAATTAATAAGATAATTGCAACCATTTAACCACATAATAGAAACCAAATTTACTTAATTAAATAACATTTTAATTAAATTGTTGCTAACCATAGCGATTAATCGATTTAATCGGCACGAATAACAAATTGTAATTTAATAATAATATCATATATATTTTCCATTTACAAAATATAATTATTAAACAATTAATTAAACCTTTAATTATATAAAAGAAATAATTACAATTTGAATATATTAATTAAATTAAATTAGTTAACTAGGTTTTGATTCAATATGGTTGCAGTTATGGTGTATGGTATGGGTATGCAACCAGGATTCGTTGGATCTAAATTAATAGAATTCTATGGCTCAGATTTGAGGGTGCATAGTGAGGGTTTGAAGCTGAGGCGCACTGGATCGAGGGTTGAAATTTTAGAAAAATAAATGGGCAAAGGGGAGGCTCGAACCCACGACCTCCCCTTCACTAACGTTTCACATGACCACTGCACCACCCACACACGCGCGTTAAACAACTATCAAAAAATAAACAAAAACAAAACTGGAATACGCAAATAGTAACGCGCGCCAAAATTTGAATTGGCGAACCAGATCATGCCAACGCATCATCACTTACCTCCAGACCTGCAAAACCTGCATATTTAGCTACGAAACTGCTAAGGATTTTTCGTAGCAAACCCCTCACTACCAAAAATAACGAACAGCACATGGATGCCAATAGGAAAGGCGCAACCCCCTGATTCCACTCGTTTTGGTCACGCGATCTCAATGCCAACCCTGCCTTACCCTAATTTTATCCCTACTGAAAACCCCCAAATCCAAAACAAAACCCTAACTCGGCCTCCCATGGCCGAACATGATTTACGCCCCCAAACTTAAAGAAAATGATTCAGAAACGTCCACAGCAATGACACAAACTCAAACATACAATCAAATTCACATGAACATGCGTATAATATGCTAATCGATTCAGTTTTTAAAACTACATACCTTGGCTATTATGGAGAAATTCTGGGGGTGCTGAAGCTGATAAACGATCCAAACACGTTCCAGATTACTTGAAGAAGCTTTGGAAACCTTTAGTTCTCGATGAAAGCCCCAAATTCTCCAAAACCGAATTCCACTTTTTTATGACTTTTTCGGTTCTTGCAAGTACTTTTCTTCCCAGAATTTTCGTCCTCAACCCTTATGCCTCTCTTTAGTACTTATAGGGGGATCTTTAGGTCAAGAAAAAGAACCAAAATAGCCTTTGAATCCAATCTTGCTTTTTTTGAGAAATTTGATTTTCTTACTTGAATGCTAAGCTACTATTTTGGCCAAGATTTGATTTTATTCTTCTTTGATCCCATTACCACGAAATTACATCATGTTTACCATTAATATTGATTGGATTTTGGCCTATACCAATATTTTAACATAATATTTGATTTTACACTTAATTAAATCATAAAAAATGAGATAAAAAATTATATTAAATCAAATAATAGGTTAAATTTCGTGGCATTTTGTTTTGGGCATGCTAATGACTTGTGGACCAAGTTTGTATTATAAAACCATAGGCCCATTTGCAAAACTTCTCCATTTGAACCCTCTTTTTCCACATTTGGTCCCTAAAAATCTCCTAACTTTGATCAAGCATATTTCACTCAATTTTTAAGATATGAAGGAGTGCTAGGACTTTTTGGAAACCTCAAGATGTCCTCTATAAGCCACTTTGGAACATATTTTCCATTTGGAGCTTTTATCTTGATCATATCCTCTTTGCAAAAAAACTGCTTTTGGAGACTGCTTAAAAAGGACCTGTAATCTTTTGCCTTGTACCTTCCAAATGAAGCATTTCTAGCCTTGGCTTGTGAGAGACAAAGTTGTAGAGAATCCAATTTCCTTCAAAATAGGCTTTGAGTGGGGAATTTTTGATGTTCCATGTGAAAGTTATGCCCAGTCAAAGTTGGGTTGACTTTCTCCTATAGATACCCTAATTTGAACTTTTTAGATTGGTTCATCTCTGAGTTTCTATTAATGGAATCATGATCAATTTTGATCAAATGATGGATATACATCCCCATACTTGTTGTTTGACCCATGCTTAGAAGTTTGGCTCATGCCTTGACTTTGATTTTGAATCAGCTGATTGTAGATTTGGAGACTGTTTGAACATGTGACTTTTGGAGTGGTGCCTTGACCTTTGCCCTGGGGTTAGATTAGATCATTATGAGCCATATACCCTTGATTAAGAGCCTCATCTCATTGATCCCTCTTAGAGGAATCTCAAACCCTAGCCTTAGGAGGCTTTTGACTAGGAGTGCATCTTGAATGGAGCCCTATCCTTTGAAACTTTGTGAGTGAAGTAGGTAGGGCAAATTTTGGGGTATGACAGCTGCCCCTGTTCAATATTCTTAAACCTGAAGAGGCGGATAGGCTTGTTTGCCTGTTACGACCTGAAGGTGGAAGATTATTGAACACTGAGAGTACCCTGAAATTTGCTGGTATTGTGGAGTGTGAAAATAGATGTGTTGCTGGAAAACATGGTGCCATATCACTGCCAAGGGACTAACATGATAAGACGTAACGCGTGGGTTACGATTTTGTTGGGTGCCGTTATCACTGCCGTGACAAGACGTAACGCGTGGGTTACGATTTTGTTGGGTGCCGTTATCACTGCCGTGACAAGACGTAACGCGTGGGTTACGATTTTGTTGGGTGCCGTTATCACTGCCGTGACAAGACGTAACGCGTGGGTTACGATTTTGTTGGGTGCCGTTATCACTGCCGTGACAAGACGTAACGCGTGGGTTACGATTTTTGTTGGGTGCCGTTATCACTGCCGTGACAAGACGTAACGCGTGGGTTACGATTTTGTTGGGTGCCGTTATCACTGCCGTGACAAGACGTAACGCGTGGGTTACGATTTTTGTTGGGTGCCGTTATCACTGCCGTGACAAGACGTAACGCGTGGGTTACGATTTTGTTGGGTGCCGTTATCACTGCCGTGACAAGACGTAACGCGTGGGTTACGATTTTTGTTGGGTGCCGTTATCACTGCCGTGACAAGACGTAACGCGTGGGTTACGATTTTGTTGGGTGCCGTTATCACTGCCGTGACAAGACGTAACGCGTGGGTTACGATTTTTGTTGGGTGCCGTTATCACTGCCGTGACAAGACGTAACGCGTGGGTTACGATTTTGTTGGGTGCCGTTATCACTGCCGTGACAAGACGTAACGCGTGGGTTACGATTTTTGTTGGGTGCCGTTATCACTACCGTGACAAGACGTAACGCGTGGGTTACGATTTTTGTTTGAATTTGAACTTGAGAGTTGAGTTTGGAGATTGGATTCGAGGGAACCCGAGCTTTTGTCTGTGGAATGATGCTTTGCGAATGTATATGCTTATGATTTGTTGTAAATGTATGCATGCTTATGCAGACAGTACATATGTGAATGTTCATGAGTATGAATATGTATGACGAACTCGATGCTTTATCTCCTGTCACCCATTGGATTTGTTTGGCCTTTGAGCAGCTCCATGGGTCTTATCTTAGATCGCCTGAAGTTAGTATACTGGGGTATTGCGGTGCTTTCGGGACCAGGCTTGTATTGACTACCGGAGATGTCGTAGTTTCATCCCCTTTTAGCTTAGTCTGTTAGTTTGTAAGTTTCTTATTTTAAGTTCAGAGTTTAAAGTTTATAAGAAACAAATTATCCTTTGCACTTGGTGTTGAAATGATGAAAAGATAGATATGAAAAGGAAAGACTTTTATTGATTGTTGCCTTGAATTGGCGAGTGTACATGAGAAAGAAAAATGACAAATAGAAATGATATTAATACTACTATCGCTCTTTTACCATCGAGGGCCCCAGTAATCCTTTGACTTCGGAAGTTAATGATTGCTCGATTTCCTATCCTTTACGAATTGTCTTGGGCTCGTAGTTTGAAGTCTTGCCCCTGCTAGGCATAGTACTTCTTGACTGCATCTGAATTGATCGGATGTGTTAACTCGTCTCCGTCCATGGTGGTAAGGACGAGCGCTCCTCCTGAGAACACTGTTTTTATGACATATGGCCCTTCGTAGTTTGGTGTCCATTTTCCTCGGGCGTCAAGTCGGGGTAGTAGGATTTTCTTGAGAACGAGGTCTCCTTCTTTGTAAGTTCGAGGGCGGACCTTTTTATCGAACGCCTTTTTCATTCGTTTTTGATAGAGCTGCCCGTGGCACAAAGCTGTCAGTCGCTTTTCTTCAATGAGATTAAGCTGATCAAAGCGGGTTTTTACCCATTCCGATTCTTCTAACTTTGTGTCGGCTAGGACTCTTAACGATGGAATCTCCACTTCGATAGGGAGAACTGCTTCCATGCCGTAGACCAAGGAGAAAGGGGTTGCCCCTGTGGATGTACGTACTGAAGTTCTGTAACCGTGCAGGGCGAAGGGAAGCATCTCATGCCAATCTTTGTACGTCTTCACCATTTTCTGTATTATCTTTTTGATATTTTTGTTCGCGGCTTCCACAGCGCCATTCATCTTAGGCCTGTATGGTGAAGAATTGTGGTGTTCAATTTTGAACTCTTCGCATAACTCCTTCATCATGTTGTTGTTCAGGTTCGACCCGTTGTCGGTAATGATTCGACTTGGGATCCCATATCGGCAGATGAGGTTATGCTTGATGAATCGAGTAACCACTTGTCTTGTTACATTAGTGTAGGAAGCAGCTTCGACCCACTTGGTGAAATAGTCAATAGCAACCAATATGAATCGGTGTCCATTAGATGCTTTGGGTTCGATCATACCTATCATATCAATTCCCCACATTGCAAATGGCCATGGCGAGCTTAGTACGTTCAGTGGATTTGGTGGCACATGAACCTTGTCAGCATATATTTGGCATTTGTGGCATGTCCTTGCATGTTGGAAGCAATCGGCCTCTATTGTTAACCAGTAATAACCAGCTCTTAGTATTTTTCTTGCCATTGAATGTCCATTTGCATGAGTCCCAAAGGTTCCTTCATGGATCTCCTTGATAATCTCCTTGGCCTCACTCTTATCCACACACCTTAGCAACACTGAATCGTAGTTTCGCTTGTACAAGACATCACCATTTAGGAAGAACTTAGATGCCAACCTCCTTAGTGTCTTTTTGTCAATCGTGGAGGCGTTTTCTGGATACACTTGCTTCTCCAAGTATTCCTTGATGTCATGGTACCAAGGTTTGTTATCAGCTTGTTTCTCAATCGTGAGGCAATAGGCTGGTTCTTCAAAGTGTCTGACCGTTATTTGCGGTTCGTGATTAGGCCAGTTTACTTTGAACATGGAGGAGAGTGTTGCCAACGCATCAGCCATCTGGTTTTCTTCCCTCGGGATATGATTGAAAGTGATAATGTCGAACTCAGCCATTAGTTCCAGTATGAGGTCTCGGTATGGGATTAGCTTTGCATCTCGCGTATCCCATTCTTTATTGACTTGGTGGATTACTAATGCTGAATCCCCATATACTTCAAGTAACTTAATCCTCAGATCGATCGCCGCCTCTAGACCCAATATGCATGCTTCATATTCAGCAATGTTGTTGGTACAGTCAAAACACAATCTTGCAGTGAAAGGTATATGACGATTGTCAGGAGATGTCAAGACTGCCCCTATGCCATGTCCTAATGCATTTGAGGCTCCATCGAATGTGAGAGTCCATACCAATCCTGGTTCGGGCCCTTCATCGGGTCCGGGCATTTCATAGTCCCTGACCAGCATGATATCCTCATCAGGGAAGTCGAATTTCATAGACTGATACTCTTCAATGGGCTGGTGAGCTAGATGTTCTGCCAATACACTCCCTTTGATTGCTTTTTGGGTGACGTATTGGATATCATATTCTGACAGTAGCATTTGCCATCTAGCAATTCTTCCCGTGAGAGCCTGTTTCTCGAACACGTATTTCAAAGGATCCATCCTCGATATTAACCATGTGGAATGGTTCAGCATGTATTGCCTTAGACGTTTGGAGGCCCATGCTAGGGCGCAACATGTCTTTTCCAATGGTGAATACCGGGATTCGCAATCAGTGAATTTCTTGCTAAGGTAGTAAATAGCGTGTTCTTTCCTCCCTGTTTCGTCTTGCTGCCCCAGTACGCATCCCATGGACCTGTCGAGGACAGTGAGGTACATGATCAACGGCCTTCCTGACACCGGGGGTACGAGTATTGGTGGTTCTTGTAGATAACGCTTTATAGTTTCGAAAGCTACTTGACAATCGTCATTCCACTTGATTGGTTGATCTTTTCTTAGTAGCTTGAATATGGGTTCACACGTAGCAGTTAAGTGCGAAATGAACCTTGAGATATAATTCAAGCGCCCTAAGAAACCACGAACCTCTTTTTCTGTCTTCGGGACGGGCATTTCTTGTATGGCTTTTACTTTGTCAGGATCTACCTCTATGCCTCGTTGGCTTACTATGAATCCCAGCAACTTTCCTGATCTCACACCAAATGTACACTTGTTTGGGTTCAACCTTAGCTTAAACTTCTTCAAGCGTTCAAACAACTTTTGTAAGTGTGTGAGATGCTCCTCTTCAGTATGGGATTTAGCGATCATGTCATCTACATACACCTCGACTTCCTTGTGTATCATATCATGGAATAGTGTGACCATAGCTCTTTGATATGTTGCCCCGGCGTTTCGCAATCCAAAAGGCATTACCTTGTAACAGAAAGTGCCCCAGGATGTCATGAAGGTGGTCTTCTCCATGTCCTCAGGAGCCATTTTAATCTGGTTATATCCTGAGAATCCGTCCATGAATGAGAACACTGAAGCTTGTGCGGTGTTGTCCACTAGTATGTCTATATGTGGCAGCGGAAAGTCGTCCTTTGGACTTGCCTTATTCAGGTCTCTATAATCAACACACATGCGTACCTTTCCATCTTTCTTAGGTACTGGGACTATATTGGCGATCCACGGCGGATATTCGACTACGGCAAGAAAACCTGCATCAAACTGCTTGAGTACCTCTTCTCGGATCTTGTTATCCATATCGGGTCGGACTCTTCTGCGTTTTTGTCTGACAGGTGTACAGCCCTCTTTGAGTGGTAACCTATGCACGACGATGTCTGTGTCCAGCCCAGGCATATCCCGGTATGACCAAGCGAATATTTCCACATAGTCATGGAGGAGTTTGACCAGTGTTGCTTTTATGCCCTCGTTCAGTGTTGCCCCAATCTTGATTTCCTTGGGTTCTTCGTCGGTGCCCAAGTTTATGATTTCGATTGCCTCTTGAGGAGGGAGCATGCTTTTGGATTCTCTTTCCATTAGCCTTGACAATTCTTCTGGAAGTTCCTCGTCTTCCTCATCTTCTTCCTCAGACTGATTAGCGAGAGCCTCGAATTTATATTGAGTTTCAGCAGTATTATTATCGGTGATGTTAGAAGGTGATCTGCACAAGTTGATTTTTTTGTCTTTTTAGTATGCAATTATGTTTGTGCTTTTGTTTTATGCAAGAAAGTTATTTGTCATTTTGAGAAGGTGAATGCAAGAGCGAGACAGGATTTTGATACCAAACGCAAACGAAAATTTTATTAATAAACTTGGATCTTTGAAAGTAAAATGGGGCCCTTACAAACCAACTCTATGCTTCGGGCGAGGCATGAGCGACATTGTTTTTTATTTTAATAACTTGAAAGGGAAATGAAACACACGACAGAAAAGCAAATTACTTTGAAATGTAAACTATCTCCGGTATCTCCAGGCTTGTCCAATTTTGAAGTTGTTCTCCTGGCCTGATCATTCTGATGAAATTGGACGTTCCCTCCATGCTAGATATCATGGATACGTGCTCATATCCACCTGTGACAAAAGTTTGTGTGATCGGAGGGAACCGTTGCTCTTCCTTTGCAGCCTTCTTTGTGGATTGGTATCCTAACCCCAGACGATCTTTCTTCTCTTGCACTTCTAGGATCTTGCCCCAGCCTTCCATCTGTGTAGCTTGCAGGTCTCTCCAAGAAGTCACCGCCCTTCGAGTCTTCTCAATTGGTAGTGTGACAGCAGTGGCAATCTCAAGCGCTTGGAATGAAGTCTCTAATGCCTTTTCTCCAGCCTCGATATACCGGTACGAGTCTAGATTACTGACGAATATGTCCTCCTCCCCACTGATAGTTACTATAGAGTTTCCATCCACAAATTTCATCTTCTGGTGCAGAGTAGAGGTGACTGCCCCAGCAGCATGGATCCAAGGGCGTCCCAGCAAACATGTATAAGCAGGCTCAATCTCCATCACTTGGAAATTGATGCAGAAGGTACGAGGGCCTATTACCACAGGGAGATCTACCTCTCCAAATACTGGACTTTGCGACCCATCAAAAGCTTTGACCACCAGACGGCTTGGTCTTATTACTAGCCCTTCCAGATCTATCTTGTCTAGGGTAGCTTTTGGCATCACGTTTAACGACGACCCTGTGTCGATCAGCACTCTAGATAGATGAGCTTTCCCACATTGCATGGAGATATGCAGGGCTTTGTTATGTCCTTTCCCTTGTGAGGGCAACTCGTGTTCACTGAAACTCAAACATGCCCCAGCAGTAAGGTTAGCTACCATTCCATCGAATTGGTTTACAGTGATGTCTTTGGTTACGTGAGCAGCACTTAGGATTTTCATCAAAGTGTCTCGATGTTTTTCTGAATGAATTAACAGCGAGAGGAGTGATATCCGGGATGGCGTTTGATGCAGCTGATCCACTACCTTGTAATCACTTTTCTTGATCAGTGCCAAGAACTCTTCAGCATCTTTATTGGTGGTATCCTTGTCAGTGGGTGTGCTACTTTCAGTAGGGACCACAGTAGATTGGTCGTTTGCTTGTGCTAAGTTCTCCTTTGATTTAGCAGTATTGAATATGCGACCGCTACGCGTCATGCCTCCAGGCCCAACGATGTTTGTCACATCGGTATTAGCATTAGACTCATACTCCCACGGGACTGCTTTCATTTTATCTACAGGGTATGGATCCCTGACTGGGATGATCCTAGTGTGCCCTTGTGTGGGTATCAGCAGTGTGGCTTTGGTGCAAGGGATGATCAATGTCTTCCTTGCCCCTTGCCTTGGTATCATTAATGGTTCATTTCTGTCCAACATGGCTACATACTCTTCCTCAGGATATTCCTTGAACTGAACCACTCCTTGATTCACTAGTCTTTGCAAGGTCGTCTTAAAAGCTTCGTTATGTTCGAGGACGAACCCCTTTGCAAGTAGATACCTCTTAAGGGCATCTATGGGGGAACTCCGTTGTTGAACAAACTCTTGCTCGGTGACTAGCTCGATTGCATTGACTGTGCCATCATGGCGAGGCATGGGGTTCGTCTTTACATTAGGTTTGTCAAAAGCAATTGCTCCTGACTCTATTAGGTCTTGAACCTTGTGACTAAAGGCCCAACATTTTTCCAATGTATGTCCGGGAGAATTGGCGTGAAATGCACATCTCTCATCAGCTTTGAAATTGGGCATACTTTTTCCGGGAATTGGAGGTGGCATTGGTCTGACTTCCACTAACTGCTCATTTAACAGGTATTTCAGTATCTCACTTTTAGAAGTGGGCAGAGGGTCGAACTTCCTCGGAGGGCCTTGGAATCTTGGTCGAGGCGGGTATGTCATAGGAGGTCTAAACTCTTGGTGCACTACTGCATTGGTCTCCCCTTCCTTCTTTTTAGCGAAGGTTGAGGTGGGCCTCTTAGAGTGATAAGAGTTAGATGAAGCTCCTTGTATCTTCCCATCCTTGATTCCGTCCTCAATTCTTTCGCCGATAACCACTAGATCTGAAAATCCCGAGGATACGCTTCCAATCATTTTGTCGTAGTATGGTCCTTGTAGAGTTCTCATGAACATGTCAACTAGCTCTTTTTCCAACAATGGAGGTTGGACTCGAGATGCTAGTTCTCGCCATCTTTGGGCATACTCCTTAAACGACTCTTCCTTTTTCTGAGACAAGTTCTGCAGTTGCATCCGATTGGGAGCCATGTCCAGATTATACTTGTAATGCTTGAGGAACGTATTAGCAAGGTCGTTCCAGCTTCGGATATGTGTCTTTTCCAACTGCATGTACCATTCGACAGATGCCCCACTCAAACTGTCTTGGAAGAAATGCATCATCAGCTTTTGGTCATTGGCATAGGCAGCCATCTTCCTGACGTACATGCGTAAATGACTTCTAGGGCATGTAAGTCCTTTGTATTTTTCAAAGTCGGGCATCTTGAATTTGTGAGGGATAGTCAAATCCGGCACCAAACTCATTTCATAGGTATCCACATCAAAGGCATCATATCCCTCCATTGCTTTCATTCTTTCCTCTAGTGCCTTGATTTGTCCGCTATTTCTAGCAGTCTCCTCAGAATCAGCTTGGGTTTGTTTATGCTGGGACTCCTGGTTTGGCTCGTCCACCTCCCCGTATTGTAAGTCCACATAGTCCTCATCTTTAGGCGGATTGTTAATAGGGATGCGAACGGTACGAGGCGCCCCCTCCTTCTGAGCGGTGGGAATGAATCCCTCATAGGAAGCTTCTCCCTCTTCATGGGCTTTAGTAACCTTCTTTGACGAGTGGGTGTTTGATTTGTGAGGATCAAATCCCTGAACGAATCCTAGCAGTGGATTTCCATCGTTCGGCATTTCCTCATACCGATTCTTTTCTTCCCTAGCTCTATCCTGTTCCTCCTTAATACCCTTCATGAGACTCAACATTTGAGCCATTCCTCCCTTGAGGTCCTCCACATTTCCTTTCAATTGAGTCATCTCTTCTCGAAGGGCGGCTTGATTCTGTTCTAGTTGTTCCATCGCTTTCTTCTTTTGAGATCTTGTCTGGATTAGCGGTGGAGTTGCAATGGTGTGACTGGAGATGAAGATAGTTTCCTTTTAATGTTTTTGTAATTAAATATGACATGCATGATATGAATGTTATGTTTTATGCTATGTTCATGTTTTATTCACATTATTATAGTAAATGTACTTTCTCCTTTTTTTATTCTTTCCTTTCTCTTTTTTTTCTTTTTTTTTTTATATATCTATTTGGTGAATATTATAAGAACAACGAGTAAATGCCAAAAAATAAACACACTTTATTATTAAAAAGGGAAATACCACTTCATTGTTGGTTTACAAATAAAGGGAAAGAAACTGAAATTGAAAGATACTCAAAGAAAATTAGATTGAAAATTCTTAAAGTAAAAGCAACAAGTGAGGAAGAAAAAAACATAAAACTAAGAACGCCTTTGGATGTTTTCTTGGAACTTGTCCACCATACTTCTACAAAGCTCCATGAATTCTTTGACTACTTCAGGAAGGATGACGGGAGATGATTCTGCTTTCTCCAAACTTTTTGGAATATCTTGAATTAAATCATTACACAAAAAGACTAGTTTGTCATAATCCTCGCGATATTTCTCGTAGTCTTCAAGTAGCTTAGGAACCATGCTTACGTGCTCACTCGCCGCAGAAATAATTGTGTGAAGTCTTTTCCAATGATCTCTTTCATTCAGGGCTGCCTCATGTATTTCTTTTTCCTTTGCGAACACCTCCCTAAGTGACACCATGGCTTGGTATGCTCTATTATACTCCTCGGTGCGCTGTCGGAACGCTTCTTCCACTGTTACTCTCCTTGCACGCTCTTGTTGTCCAACATTTTGAGCTTCTTGAAGGTCATATCTGAGGCCCCTTATTTCTCTTTCTTGGCCCTCAGTCCTATCATTTAAATTAAGGATCATTGTTTCTAGCTCTTTCTCGGTTTCTTCTTTATCATGGGCAATTTCCTCGAAGCGTCTTCTCCACCTTGCAATTTCTAAATCAGCTTGGTCCAATCTCTCATTGTGTGCTGCTAGATCGAAATTAGCACTTAGATACCCTTCAGTTGCACGTTTCCTCTTGCCTCTTTGTCTATCACTTTCCTCCTTCATCGCTTGAAGCTCTTGGTTCTTCTCTTTGAGGTCAAGGCGTAGTTGACTTTTCTCATTAGTAAGTTGATGCAAATCAAGTTCTAATTTCTCTTTCTCCTTTTGGGACGCCTCTAGGGCAGCCCTAATTCCTTCTATCTCTTCGATGGATAAAGGAACAGGATCAGGAGAATCAGGCTTGTAGGCGGGATCCACAACAAAAGGAAGCAGCACTTTCTTAACTCTTTCTTGGACCCATGCGGTGTAAGGTGCTCTTGCAACTACATTCTTTGGCCCAAAGTCTTTTCTTTGAACATGCTTCCAAGCTTGAATTACTTCTTTCCATATTCTTGGTTCAGCCTTCCCATTGTCATGCAATATTAACTCTTTTATCCATTGTTCGGCGGGTTCTTTATCCATGGAATGACCCAATTGGCGAAATGCTAGAATGGGGTTATAATTAATACAACCAAGAGTTCCTATTAATGGTACATTGCTGAATTCTCCACATCTATAAATAATCTTTTCTGAATTTAATTTCTTTGCATACCATAGAATAGAATCTGCTTTTAGAGCCCTTAACTTTTGAGACCAATCGTTCCTACTCAATTCTTTGATAAAGCAACTAGATTTGTAGAGATGAGAAGTCAACCAAGAATATAGCCAATGAACACAACAAAATAGCATTCCTCTTTTCTTTTCATACTTTGTATGGATAGCATAGTAAATATTAGCGAGGATTGTCGGAGTAGGATCTTGTCCATGCACTTTAAAGGAAGTAAAAGCATGAATGGCAGCGGGATCAACATAATCAATATTCTTTGGCAATAAAACCACTCCAAAAATCAGAAGAGCTAATAAATGTCCACAAATGTCCCATTGTTTCTTTTGAGCATACATTGTAGCTTGATTTTCTAAGTAAGATCTCTTGATCCCATGCACATCTCCATCAGTTTTGTAGTTAGTCTTCAATTCCGTAACGGACAACCCTAAAGCTTTTGCCAAATCTGAAAAGTCCACTTCTTTACCCACACCAGTATAGAATTCTTTTTTGATTTTTGAGAACCCTAGCGAAGAATCCATTTCTTCCAAAGTTGGAGCCAACTGAAAGTCTTGAAAGGTGAAACACCTAAGTGGAGGGTCATAAAACTGGGCCAAAGCAGTAATGGCTTCTTCTTGTACTCTCACACCCAGCAAGTCCAAAATATTCCCATAGCGAATCACAAACCTATCCAAAGCACTTGACGGTAATTTTTCCTTGATTATTTTCAGTTTCTTGATATCCGGAGTGGAAACAGTAAAGTGAACAATGGTCTTCTTGGTACTCATCCTTCCTACACATTCACCAAAATAGAATATATTTTACATTTATATTATATATTTTTTTTATTTACTATTTTTTGTGGATAAAACATGATGGAGATGCAAATGATAAATGATGCATGCAATCACAAAAAACATAATAACAAAAAAAGAAGATAAAACATATAAAAGAAAACATATAATATTTCAAGAAACCTAAGTTCATAGGTTCGACGTAGGGGGCTCTAGGGAGCCAACCTTTTTATGGGGGTTCTAGAAGGTCTCATGGGGTCGTTCGTAGCCTCCGAGACTCTTTGTCTCTTCGGATTTTAGAACGGCTCATTTTATCCATGAGGTTCGAATTTTTGGGGTAGGTTCTCGGAGAGATCAGCCAAGTATCCAGTCCAGCCCTCAACAAAGTCAAGCCTCGTTTTGGACCTTTCCGAATACTCAACCCACTCCGAGTGGAGTTATCAATGAGACTCGTAGGCGATTCGTGTCCCCATTTGGTCTCAAAGTTAACTCCCACACTTAGGGTTTAACAAAGCATAACAAACCAGCAATGCATGTAATAATAAAACATTTAAAGGCAGATAAACAAATATTTAATCAAAAAAACAAAAAAACAAATAGACAAATAAACAAATAAAATAAAAATAAAAATATTAAAAGGTGCAACCCCCAAACCCTAAAAATGGCAAAAATGCCAACCCTAAAATGCGCCCCAAACCTAAACCTAAAACCCATAGGAGCATAGTATTCACCATTATAGTGTTTCCCCAGCAGAGTCGCCAGCTGTAGCAACCTGCCTAAAAATTAATGTTTAGAGTCGCCACCTATTCTACCGAGGCGAATAGGAAACCTTTGATGGTTTAGAGATTCAGGGTAAGATACCATATTCGGGTTAAGGGAAGGTGTTAGGCACCCAAAACCCTTTCCTAAAGGTTAACATTTCAAAGATTAGGGTTAGGGCAAAGGCAGATGATAATCAGTTATTAGGGTTGACAAAATTAATTATTAAAATGATTAGGGTTTGGAGGTGGGAGACTCGCCTTGTTGCCAAATGCCTACGTATCTCCTTAGGGAGAATCAGAGTCCACGTAGTTCGGGGGACGGGTTGTACGCCCTTAGGGTTTGAAATTTGATTTGATATAGTTTGCCTCAAAGGCTTTTGAAATAGCCTATGATAATGTATGATTCGATGCATACAAGTTTTGGGAAGTGTTTTTTAGGAGTGGGCGTACAACCCTGATTTGGCACAATTAACCGCAATGATCAATAGGTTTGATCACCATAGTTAAAAGATTAATAATTGCATCACTACCAATTTTAATCGATTGATTCGATTATCACTAATAATGAGTTGAAGTATTTTTTAATAATTTTGTAGAATTTTATTTTGTATTGTTACCCCTCGCAATCGATTGATTCGATTAAAAAGAATAACAAATTAAATCGGAGAGAAAAACGGTTAATCATCACAATTAATAAGATAATTGCAACCATTTAACCACATAATAGAAACCAAATTTACTTAATTAAATAACATTTTAATTAAATTGTTGCTAACCATAGCGATTAATCGATTTAATCGGCACGAATAACAAATTGTAATTTAATAATAATATCATATATATTTTCCATTTACAAAATATAATTATTAAACAATTAATTAAACCTTTAATTATATAAAAGAAATAATTACAATTTGAATATATTAATTAAATTAAATTAGTTAACTAGGTTTTGATTCAATATGGTTGCAGTTATGGTGTATGGTATGGGTATGCAACCAGGATTCGTTGGATCTAAATTAATAGAATTCTATGGCTCAGATTTGAGGGTGCATAGTGAGGGTTTGAAGCTGAGGCGCACTGGATCGAGGGTTGAAATTTTAGAAAAATAAATGGGCAAAGGGGAGGCTCGAACCCACGACCTCCCCTTCACTAACGTTTCACATGACCACTGCACCACCCACACACGCGCGTTAAACAACTATCAAAAAATAAACAAAAACAAAACTGGAATACGCAAATAGTAACGCGCGCCAAAATTTGAATTGGCGAACCAGATCATGCCAACGCATCATCACTTACCTCCAGACCTGCAAAACCTGCATATTTAGCTACGAAACTGCTAAGGATTTTTCGTAGCAAACCCCTCACTACCAAAAATAACGAACAGCACATGGATGCCAATAGGAAAGGCGCAACCCCCTGATTCCACTCGTTTTGGTCACGCGATCTCAATGCCAACCCTGCCTTACCCTAATTTTATCCCTACTGAAAACCCCCAAATCCAAAACAAAACCCTAACTCGGCCTCCCATGGCCGAACATGATTTACGCCCCCAAACTTAAAGAAAATGATTCAGAAACGTCCACAGCAATGACACAAACTCAAACATACAATCAAATTCACATGAACATGCGTATAATATGCTAATCGATTCAGTTTTTAAAACTACATACCTTGGCTATTATGGAGAAATTCTGGGGGTGCTGAAGCTGATAAACGATCCAAACACGTTCCAGATTACTTGAAGAAGCTTTGGAAACCTTTAGTTCTCGATGAAAGCCCCAAATTCTCCAAAACCGAATTCCACTTTTTTATGACTTTTTCGGTTCTTGCAAGTACTTTTCTTCCCAGAATTTTCGTCCTCAACCCTTATGCCTCTCTTTAGTACTTATAGGGGGATCTTTAGGTCAAGAAAAAGAACCAAAATAGCCTTTGAATCCAATCTTGCTTTTTTTGAGAAATTTGATTTTCTTACTTGAATGCTAAGCTACTATTTTGGCCAAGATTTGATTTTATTCTTCTTTGATCCCATTACCACGAAATTACATCATGTTTACCATTAATATTGATTGGATTTTGGCCTATACCAATATTTTAACATAATATTTGATTTTACACTTAATTAAATCATAAAAAATGAGATAAAAAATTATATTAAATCAAATAATAGGTTAAATTTCGTGGCATTTTGTTTTGGGCATGCTAATGACTTGTGGACCAAGTTTGTATTATAAAACCATAGGCCCATTTGCAAAACTTCTCCATTTGAACCCTCTTTTTCCACATTTGGTCCCTAAAAATCTCCTAACTTTGATCAAGCATATTTCACTCAATTTTTAAGATATGAAGGAGTGCTAGGACTTTTTGGAAACCTCAAGATGTCCTCTATAAGCCACTTTGGAACATATTTTCCATTTGGAGCTTTTATCTTGATCATATCCTCTTTGCAAAAAAACTGCTTTTGGAGACTGCTTAAAAAGGACCTGTAATCTTTTGCCTTGTACCTTCCAAATGAAGCATTTCTAGCCTTGGCTTGTGAGAGACAAAGTTGTAGAGAATCCAATTTCCTTCAAAATAGGCTTTGAGTGGGGAATTTTTGATGTTCCATGTGAAAGTTATGCCCAGTCAAAGTTGGGTTGACTTTCTCCTATAGATACCCTAATTTGAACTTTTTAGATTGGTTCATCTCTGAGTTTCTATTAATGGAATCATGATCAATTTTGATCAAATGATGGATATACATCCCCATACTTGTTGTTTGACCCATGCTTAGAAGTTTGGCTCATGCCTTGACTTTGATTTTGAATCAGCTGATTGTAGATTTGGAGACTGTTTGAACATGTGACTTTTGGAGTGGTGCCTTGACCTTTGCCCTGGGGTTAGATTAGATCATTATGAGCCATATACCCTTGATTAAGAGCCTCATCTCATTGATCCCTCTTAGAGGAATCTCAAACCCTAGCCTTAGGAGGCTTTTGACTAGGAGTGCATCTTGAATGGAGCCCTATCCTTTGAAACTTTGTGAGTGAAGTAGGTAGGGCAAATTTTGGGGTATGACAGTATACAGAATTTTTTTTTATTATTCTAAACATTTTTATATATAAAAAATAATATTCATGATCCAAAAATTTTAATTCAAGCATATGCACAATTTATTACTAGTTTTAAAAAAAAATCAATTCACACTGCTCTGCCTATTGATGCTTTTAAGTTGTAAGTGGATCCACCCTTTTATTGGCGGAGGTTCTATGCAACAATTTTATTTTTTTAAAACATGATATATTGAGAATAATGACTGAAATGTATGATATAATGGGTAGAAATTTGTATAAAGTGGTCTCCGGGTAAAAAATTATCGTAATCTATACACAAGTATCTATGGTATTTATCAGAAACTGACATATCTATACAACGATATATCTATACAAAAAAAACTATCAATAGTATATGCTCAGCAGCAGTCCAACTTATACTTTGTGAGAGTAAGAAAATCTTGTTTTTATCCACATTCAGAACTCCGCGTGTTAGAACATCACGAGTGAGAACCCAACAGGTCAGAACCCAACGGGCACAACATCCCATACATTGACAGAGACTGCACTTCCCTCCCCGTCCCACCTGACCTGCAAGAAAAACAAAAAACCAAGGATATGAGCATTAGGGAGAAAACATCATCATCCACATATTAAATATTCTACTCATATATTAGCAGAAAGAAAACAAAGGATTACCAAGTTCAACATGGAACAATTAGAAACTCATAATATAGGAATCCCTCTTAGAAACCCACCAACACTATAACATATAGGAATTTAACAATACAAGACAAACTCAAGGTCTTAACTAACAAAGCATCAAATTAACAGTGTAATTATGCAGACAACACCATAAGCTCCTTATTGAATTTTCACTATTGTATCCAATGATACCCATTACCACTAATAACAATCTACCACCAAACAAATCAAGCTGCAGATCAATGGAACAAATACAGAAACTTCACCACCTCCCCAATACATAAACCTGTCAACCCCAGTTCCAGAGTAAAACTGAAAATCAAGGCTCATAACTGATACACTATGCCAATTTCCTGACATTTTCAAGCCGGTGTTGAAATGTTGATTTCCGCGGATAACATAGGAATCCCTCTTAGAAACCCATCAACACTATAACAGATAGGAATTTAACAATACAAGACAAACTCAAGGCCTTAAAACTAACAAAGCATCAAACTAACAGTGTAATTATGCAGACAACACCATAAGCTCCTGATTGGATTTTCACTATTGTATCCAATAACACCCATTACCACTAATACCAATCTACCACCAAACAAATCAAGCTGCAGATCAATGGAACAAATACAGAAACTTCACCACATCCAGGACAATATAACTGTTGTATGGGTGGGTTAACATAAAACACTGTACACTAGACTACCAAATCTGCATATTTCAGTTTTCCAATAGAAAATATAATAATTGATGTGCTTAAACTAAAAACAAATCAACAGGACAACATGTTCTACAATCTCAGTCAATACAACATATAATCACTATCCCTTACTCCACTATTCCAATTAAGAACTAGTAGGCTTTTGATTCGTTTAAAATATGGTTTATTATTTTGAGAAACTATAAACAGAAAAAAATAGAAATTGGTGTGCTTCTTTAAGAGGGTTCAACATCCCACAAGTTTGCCTTCATTACAGTTCCATCCTTTTGCCAACGAATCTGAAAACAAAATATCATTAAGATATTAGAACCATCTGTTTGTAACCGGAAATCGTCATCCAGGACAATATAACTGTTGTATGGGTGGGTTAACATAAAACACTATACACTAGACTACAAATCTGCATATTTCAGTTTTCCAATAGAAAATATAATAATTGATGTGCTTAAACAAAAAACAAATCAACAGGACAACATGTTCTACAATCTCAGTCAATACAACATATAATCACTACACTATCCCTTACTCCACTATTCCAATTAAGAACTAGTAGGCTTTTGATTCATTTAAAATATCGTTTACTATTTTGAGAAACTATAAACAGAAAAAGTAGAAATTGCTGTGCTTAAACTAAAAACAAATAAACAGGACATCATGTTCTACAATCTCAGTGAATACAACATATAATCATTATCCCTTACTCCACTTTTCCAATAAAGAACTAGTAGGCTTTTGATTCATTTAAAATATTGTTTATTATTTTGAGAAACTATTAACAGAAAAAATAGAAATTGGTGTGCTTAAACTAAAAACAAACAACTGGACAACAAGTTCTACAATGTCAGTCAATACATCATATAATCACTATCCCTTACTCCACTATTCCAATTAAGAGATAGTAGGCTTTTGATTCATTTAAAATATGGTTGATTATTTTGAGAAACTATAAACAGAAAAAATAGAAATTGGTGTGCTTAAACTAAAAACAAATCAACAGGACAACATGTTTTACAATCTCAGTCAATACATCATATAATCACTATCCCTTACTTCACTATTCCAATTAAGAACTAGTAGGCTTTTGATTCATTTAAAATATGGTTTATTATTTTGAGAAACTATAAACAGTGAAAATAGAAATTGGTGTGCTTAAACTTAAAACAAATCAACTGGACAACATGTTCTACAATGTCAGTCAATACAGCATATAATTACTATCCCTTACTCCACTATTCCAATTAAGAACTAGTAGGCTTTTGATTCATTTAAAATATGGTTTATTATTTTGAGAAACTACAAAGAGAAAAAATAGAAATTGGTGTGCTTAAACGAAAAACAAATCAACAGGACAACATGTTCAACAATCTCAGTCAATACAACATATAATCACTATCTCTTACTCGACTATTCCAATTAAGAACTAGTAGGCTTTTGATTCATTTAATATATGGTTTATTATTTTGAGAAATTATAAACAGAAAAAATAGAAATTGGTGTGCTTAAACTTAAAACAAATAAACAGGACAGCATGTACTACAATCTCAGTCAATACAACATATAATCACTATCCCTTACTCGACTATTCCAATTAAGAACTAGTAGGCTTTTGATTCATTTAAACATATATAATATTTGTATATGAAAAAATCAATTAATCTAAATATTTTTATATACAAAAATTTACTATCGATCCAAATATTTTTTCTAAATAATACCTAAACATAAATAATATTTGTATACAGAATTTTTTTTTATTATTCTAAACATTTTTATATATAAAAAATAATATTCATGATCCAAAAATTTTAATTCAAGCATATGCACAATTTATTACTAGTTTTAAAAAAAAATCAATTCACACTGCTCTGCCTATTGATGCTTTTTAGTTGTAAGTGGATCCACCCTTTTATTGGCGGAGGTTCTATGCAACAATTTTATTTTTTTAAAACATGATATATTGAGAATAATGACTGAAATGTATGATATAATGGGTAGAAATTTGTATAAAGTGGTCTCCGGGTAAAAAATTATCGTAATCTATACACAAGTATCTATGGTATTTATCAGAAACTGACATATCTATACAACGATATATCTATACAAAAAAAACTATCAATAGTATATGCTCAGCAGCAGTCCAACTTATACTTTGTGAGAGTAAGAAAATCTTGTTTTTATCCACATTCAGAACTCCGCGTGTTAGAACATCACGAGTGAGAACCCAACAGGTCAGAACCCAACGGGCACAACATCCCATACATTGACAGAGACTGCACTTCCCTCCCCGTCCCACCTGACCTGCAAGAAAAACAAAAAACCAAGGATATGAGCATTAGGGAGAAAACATCATCATCCACATATTAAATATTCTACTCATATATTAGCAGAAAGAAAACAAAGGATTACCAAGTTCAACATGGAACAATTAGAAACTCATAATATAGGAATCCCTCTTAGAAACCCACCAACACTATAACATATAGGAATTTAACAATACAAGACAAACTCAAGGTCTTAACTAACAAAGCATCAAATTAACAGTGTAATTATGCAGACAACACCATAAGCTCCTTATTGAATTTTCACTATTGTATCCAATAATACCCATTACCACTAATAACAATCTACCACCAAACAAATCAAGCTGCAGATCAATGGAACAAATACAGAAACTTCACCACCTCCTCAATACATAAACCTGTCAACCCCAGTTCCAGAGTAAAACTGAAAAACAAGGCTCATAACTGATACACTATGCCAATTTCCTGACATTTTCAAGCCGGTGTTGAAATGTTGATTTCCGCGGATAACATAGGAATCCCTCTTAGAAACCCATCAACACTATAACAGATAGGAATTTAACAATACAAGACAAACTCAAGGCCTTAAAACTAACAAAGCATCAAACTAACAGTGTAATTATGCAGACAACACCATAAGCTCCTGATTGGATTTTCACTATTGTATCCAATAACACCCATTACCACTAATACCAATCTACCACCAAACAAATCAAGCTGCAGATCAATGGAACAAATACAGAAACTTCACCACATCCAGGACAATATAACTGTTGTATGGGTGGGTTAACATAAAACACTGTACACTAGACTACCAAATCTGCATATTTCAGTTTTCCAATAGAAAATATAATAATTGATGTGCTTAAACTAAAAACAAATCAACAGGACAACATGTTCTACAATCTCAGTCAATACAACATATAATCACTATCCCTTACTCCACTATTCCAATTAAGAACTAGTAGGCTTTTGATTCATTTAAAATATGGTTTATTATTTTGAGAAACTATAAACAGAAAAAATAGAAATTGGTGTGCTTAAACTAAAAACAAATAAACAGGACAACATGTTCTACAATCTCAGTCAATACAACATATAATCATTATCCCTTACTCCACTATTCAAATTAAGAACTAGTAGGCTTTTGATTCATTTAAAATATGGTTTATTATTTTGAGAAACTATAAACAGAAAAATAGAAGTTGGTGTGCTTAAACTAAAAACAAATAAACAGGACACCATGTTCTACAATCTCAGTCAATACAACATATAATCACTATCCCTTACTCCACTATTCCAATTAAGAACTAGTAGGCTTTTGATTCATTTAATATATGGTTTATTATTTTGAGAAATTATAAACAGAAAAAATAGAAATTGGTGTGCTTAAACTTAAAACAAATAAACAGGACAGCATGTACTACAATCTCAGTCAATACAACATATAATCACTATCCCTTACTCGACTATTCCAATTAAGAACTAGTAGGCTTTTGATTCATTTAAACATATATAATATTTGTATATGAAAAAATCAATTAATCTAAATATTTTTATATACAAAAATTTACTATCGATCCAAATATTTTTTCTAAATAATACCTAAACATAAATAATATTTGTATACAGAATTTTTTTTTATTATTCTAAACATTTTTATATATAAAAAATAATATTCATGATCCAAAAATTTTAATTCAAGCATATGCACAATTTATTACTAGTTTTAAAAAAAAATCAATTCACACTGCTCTGCCTATTGATGCTTTTTAGTTGTAAGTGGATCCACCCTTTTATTGGCGGAGGTTCTATGCAACAATTTTATTTTTTTAAAACATGATATATTGAGAATAATGACTGAAATGTATGATATAATGGGTAGAAATTTGTATAAAGTGGTCTCCGGGTAAAAAATTATCGTAATCTATACACAAGTATCTATGGTATTTATCAGAAACTGACATATCTATACAACGATATATCTATACAAAAAAAACTATCAATAGTATATGCTCAGCAGCAGTCCAACTTATACTTTGTGAGAGTAAGAAAATCTTGTTTTTATCCACATTCAGAACTCCGCGTGTTAGAACATCACGAGTGAGAACCCAACAGGTCAGAACCCAACGGGCACAACATCCCATACATTGACAGAGACTGCACTTCCCTCCCCGTCCCACCTGACCTGCAAGAAAAACAAAAAACCAAGGATATGAGCATTAGGGAGAAAACATCATCATCCACATATTAAATATTCTACTCATATATTAGCAGAAAGAAAACAAAGGATTACCAAGTTCAACATGGAACAATTAGAAACTCATAATATAGGAATCCCTCTTAGAAACCCACCAACACTATAACATATAGGAATTTAACAATACAAGACAAACTCAAGGTCTTAACTAACAAAGCATCAAATTAACAGTGTAATTATGCAGACAACACCATAAACTCCTTATTGAATTTTCACTATTGTATCCAATAATACCCATTACCACTAATAACAATCTACCACCAAACAAATCAAGCTGCAGATCAATGGAACAAATACAGAAACTTCACCACCTCCTCAATACATAAACCTGTCAACCCCAGTTCCAGAGTAAAACTGAAAATCAAGGCTCATAACTGATACACTATGCCAATTTCCTGACATTTTCAAGCCGGTATTGAAATGTTGATTTCCGCGGATAACATAGGAATCCCTCTTAGAAACCCATCAACACTATAACAGATAGGAATTTAACAATACAAGACAAACTCAAGGCCTTAAAACTAACAAAGCATCAAACTAACAGTGTAATTATGCAGACAACACCATAAGCTCCTGATTGGATTTTCACTATTGTATCCAATAACACCCATTACCACTAATACCAATCTACCACCAAACAAATCAAGCTGCAGATCAATGGAACAAATACAGAAACTTCACCACATCCAGGACAATATAACTGTTGTATGGGTGGGTTAACATAAAACACTGTACACTAGACTACCAAATCTGCATATTTCAGTTTTCCAATAGAAAATATAATAATTGATGTGCTTAAACTAAAAACAAATCAACAGGACAACATGTTCTACAATCTCAGTCAATACAACATATAATCACTATCCCTTACTCCACTATTCCAATTAAGAACTAGTAGGCTTTTGATTCATTTAAAATATGGTTTATTATTTTGAGAAACTATAAACAGAAAAAATAGAAATTGGTGTGCTTAAACTAAAAACAAATAAACAGGACAACATGTTCTACAATCTCAGTCAATACAACATATAATCATTATCCCTTACTCCACTATTCAAATTAAGAACTAGTAGGCTTTTGATTCATTTAAAATATGGTTTATTATTTTGAGAAACTATAAACAGAAAAATAGAAGTTGGTGTGCTTAAACTAAAAACAAATAAACAGGACACCATGTTCTACAATCTCAGACAATACAACATATAATCACTATCCCTTACTCCACTATTCCAATTAAGAACTAGTAGGCTTTTGATTCATTTAATATATGGTTTATTATTTTGAGAAATTATAAACAGAAAAAATAGAAATTGGTGTGCTTAAACTTAAAACAAATAAACAGGACAGCATATACTACAATCTCAGTCAATACAACATATAATCACTATCCCTTACTCGACTATTCCAATTAAGAACTAGTAGGCTTTTGATTCATTTAAACATATATAATATTTGTATATGAAAAAATCAATTAATCTAAATATTTTTATATACAAAAATTTACTATCGATCCAAATATTTTTTCTAAATAATACCTAAACATAAATAATATTTGTGTACAGAATTTTTTTTTATTATTCTAAACATTTTTATATATAAAAAATAATATTCATGATCCAAAAATTTTAATTCAAGCATATGCACAATTTATTACTAGTTTTAAAAAAAAATCAATTCACACTGCTCTGCCTATTGATGCTTTTTAGTTGTAAGTGGATCCACCCTTTTATTGGCGGAGGTTCTATGCAACAATTTTATTTTTTTAAAACATGATATATTGAGAATAATGACTGAAATGTATGATATAATGGGTAGAAATTTGTATAAAGTGGTCTCCGGGTAAAAAATTATCGTAATCTATACACAAGTATCTATGGTATTTATCAGAAACTGACATATCTATACAACGATATATCTATACAAAAAAAACTATCAATAGTATATGCTCAGCAGCAGTCCAACTTATACTTTGTGAGAGTAAGAAAATCTTGTTTTTATCCACATTCAGAACTCCGCGTGTTAGAACATCACGAGTGAGAACCCAACAGGTCAGAACCCAACGGGCACAACATCCCATACATTGACAGAGACTGCACTTCCCTCCCCGTCCCACCTGACCTGCAAGAAAAACAAAAAACCAAGGATATGAGCATTAGGGAGAAAACATCATCATCCACATATTAAATATTCTACTCATATATTAGCAGAAAGAAAACAAAGGATTACCAAGTTCAACATGGAACAATTAGAAACTCATAATATAGGAATCCCTCTTAGAAACCCACCAACACTATAACATATAGGAATTTAACAATACAAGACAAACTCAAGGTCTTAACTAACAAAGCATCAAATTAACAGTGTAATTATGCAGACAACACCATAAGCTCCTTATTGAATTTTCACTATTGTATCCAATAATACCCATTACCACTAATAACAATCTACCACCAAACAAATCAAGCTGCAGATCAATGGAACAAATACAGAAACTTCACCACCTCCTCAATACATAAACCTGTCAACCCCAGTTCCAGAGTAAAACTGAAAAACAAGGCTCATAACTGATACACTATGCCAATTTCCTGACATTTTCAAGCCGGTGTTGAAATGTTGATTTCCGCGGATAACATAGGAATCCCTCTTAGAAACCCATCAACACTATAACAGATAGGAATTTAACAATACAAGACAAACTCAAGGCCTTAAAACTAACAAAGCATCAAACTAACAGTGTAATTATGCAGACAACACCATAAGCTCCTGATTGGATTTTCACTATTGTATCCAATAACACCCATTACCACTAATACCAATCTACCACCAAACAAATCAAGCTGCAGATCAATGGAACAAATACAGAAACTTCACCACATCCAGGACAATATAACTGTTGTATGGGTGGGTTAACATAAAACACTGTACACTAGACTACCAAATCTGCATATTTCAGTTTTCCAATAGAAAATATAATAATTGATGTGCTTAAACTAAAAACAAATCAACAGGACAACATGTTCTACAATCTCAGTCAATACAACATATAATCACTATCCCTTACTCCACTATTCCAATTAAGAACTAGTAGGCTTTTGATTCATTTAAAATATGGTTTATTATTTTGAGAAACTATAAACAGAAAAAATAGAAATTGGTGTGCTTAAACTAAAAACAAATAAACAGGACAACATGTTCTACAATCTCAGTCAATACAACATATAATCATTATCCCTTACTCCACTATTCAAATTAAGAACTAGTAGGCTTTTGATTCATTTAAAATATGGTTTATTATTTTGAGAAACTATAAACAGAAAAATAGAAGTTGGTGTGCTTAAACTAAAAACAAATAAACAGGACACCATGTTCTACAATCTCAGTCAATACAACATATAATCACTATCCCTTACTCCACTATTCCAATTAAGAACTAGTAGGCTTTTGATTCATTTAATATATGGTTTATTATTTTGAGAAATTATAAACAGAAAAAATAGAAATTGGTGTGCTTAAACTTAAAACAAATAAACAGGACAGCATGTACTACAATCTCAGTCAATACAACATATAATCACTATCCCTTACTCGACTATTCCAATTAAGAACTAGTAGGCTTTTGATTCATTTAAACATATATAATATTTGTATATGAAAAAATCAATTAATCTAAATATTTTTGTATACAAAAATTTACTATCGATCCAAATATTTTTTCTAAATAATACCTAAACATAAATAATATTTGTATACAGAATTTTTTTTATTATTCTAAACATTTTTATATATAAAAAATAATATTCATGATCCAAAAATTTTAATTCAAGCATATGCACAATTTATTACTAGTTTTAAAAAAAAATCAATTCACACTGCTCTGCCTATTGATGCTTTTTAGTTGTAAGTGGATCCACCCTTTTATTGGCGGAGGTTCTATGCAACAATTTTATTTTTTTAAAACATGATATATTGAGAATAATGACTGAAATGTATGATATAATGGGTAGAAATTTGTATAAAGTGGTCTCCGGGTAAAAAATTATCGTAATCTATACACAAGTATCTATGGTATTTATCAGAAACTGACATATCTATACAACGATATATCTATACAAAAAAAACTATCAATAGTATATGCTCAGCAGCAGTCCAACTTATACTTTGTGAGAGTAAGAAAATCTTGTTTTTATCCACATTCAGAACTCCGCGTGTTAGAACATCACGAGTGAGAACCCAACAGGTCAGAACCCAACGGGCACAACATCCCATACATTGACAGAGACTGCACTTCCCTCCCCGTCCCACCTGACCTGCAAGAAAAACAAAAAACCAAGGATATGAGCATTAGGGAGAAAACATCATCATCCACATATTAAATATTCTACTCATATATTAGCAGAAAGAAAACAAAGGATTACCAAGTTCAACATGGAACAATTAGAAACTCATAATATAGGAATCCCTCTTAGAAACCCACCAACACTATAACATATAGGAATTTAACAATACAAGACAAACTCAAGGTCTTAACTAACAAAGCATCAAATTAACAGTGTAATTATGCAGACAACACCATAAGCTCCTTATTGAATTTTCACTATTGTATCCAATAATACCCATTACCACTAATAACAATCTACCACCAAACAAATCAAGCTGCAGATCAATGGAACAACTACAGAAACTTCACCACCTCCCCAATACATAAACCTGTCAACCCCAGTTCCAGAGTAAAACTGAAAATCAAGGCTCATAACTGATACACTATGCCAATTTCCTGACATTTTCAAGCCGGTGTTGAAATGTTGATTTCCGCGGATAACATAGGAATCCCTCTTAGAAACCCATCAACACTATAACAGATAGGAATTTAACAATACAAGACAAACTCAAGGCCTTAAAACTAACAAAGCATCAAACTAACAGTGTAATTATGCAGACAACACCATAAGCTCCTGATTGGATTTTCACTATTGTATCCAATAACACCCATTACCACTAATACCAATCTACCACCAAACAAATCAAGCTGCAGATCAATGGAACAAATACAGAAACTTCACCACATCCAGGACAATATAACTGTTGTATGGGTGGGTTAACATAAAACACTGTACACTAGACTACCAAATCTGCATATTTCAGTTTTCCAATAGAAAATATAATAATTGATGTGCTTAAACTAAAAACAAATCAACAGGACAACATGTTCTACAATCTCAGTCAATACAACATATAATCACTATCCCTTACTCCACTATTCCAATTAAGAACTAGTAGGCTTTTGATTCATTTAAAATATGGTTTATTATTTTGAGAAACTATAAACAGAAAAAATAGAAATTGGTGTGCTTAAACTAAAAACAAATAAACAGGACAACATGTTCTACAATCTCAGTCAATACAACATATAATCATTATCCCTTACTCCACTATTCAAATTAAGAACTAGTAGGCTTTTGATTCATTTAAAATATGGTTTATTATTTTGAGAAACTATAAACAGAAAAATAGAAGTTGGTGTGCTTAAACTAAAAACAAATAAACAGGACACCATGTTCTACAATCTCAGTCAATACAACATATAATCACTATCCCTTACTCCACTATTCCAATTAAGAACTAGTAGGCTTTTGATTCATTTAAAATATGGTTTATTATTTTGAGAAACT